>NC_051413.1:12567685-12567768 GCF_015228065.2 Penaeus monodon
GGTTTTGTTGACATTTAAATTTTTTTTTCAAACATTATTTCTTGCATCACATGCAGGCTTCCTTTCTTTCCATGTCATATTAA
>NC_051413.1:12567894-12568392 GCF_015228065.2 Penaeus monodon
GGGGGGGGGGGGGTGCTTTGTCAACTTCCTGTAGTCAATGTTTTGACATGTAATTATATAGTCAACATGAGCTCAGTTTTTTTCTTGTCAGACTTTGACCACTCTTCCACCTAGCTGAAAGGCATCAGATTAGATCAGAAGAAAGCAACACTGATGAGTGATTAGAACTAAGGTCTTCAGAAATACCAGTACAGATGATATTATTCCCAAGATTTCTGTCAGTTTCATGAATAATGGTATGAATAAAATATATACAAGGGCAGACAGACTTCATTTTGCAATTAAGTTGCCAACTCCCACTGTGCACTATGAATAGTGAGGTTTCTTAATACTTGCTACAAGAGAGAAGCTCAAACTCACAAATGCTAGGTCAATACCCATCCCACTAACTACGTATACATGAAGTATGCAGCTGTATAAAGGTTTATTTATAAACTGTTATAAGAAATCTTTGATGATAAGTTTCATATGAAAGTGATTTGCTATTATTTAAGACCC
>NC_051413.1:12568627-12569557 GCF_015228065.2 Penaeus monodon
CTTATTTAAGTAAAGGAGAAGAGGAATCCAAGATCATTATATTATTTTCCTTTAATTTTTTCTTTTTCTTTGTTTTGTTTTCTTTCGTGAACGACCTGCAGAAATGTTGTTTCTTCTTGGTTTTCAAAACTGCAGTAGTCATAGTCATACTACATTGTGGTTCAGATTAATACAACATAATGTCACATACATTTTAATGTTAATGTAATATACAGTGCAATTCTTCACATTCTGATGCTAAGGATGCTATGCCTTGCAGTTCATTATCCCCTTTTGATAATGAGCTTGATATTGTCTACAGTAATATAAAACTACCTTTTCACAGAGCATAGTATCTTCAGCATCTTGAGATACATATATTTTTAAATATGATTCATCACATGTTACAAAAATAATCTGTTGAAAGATAATACAGTAAGAGAAGTAGTATTAATTTATTTTTTTATTTTGCTTTTGATAATCATAGGGGATATGTCTATATATATTTATATTTTTGGATACATTTTTTTTTTTCTTTTTACTTTAGGAAAAGTAGGATGATTGTACTATATAACTGAGAATATTTTAGTGGACAAATGTAGTATTTTTTTTTTTACATTATTTACTTCAAATGATTAGAATAAGTAAGAACATTATGTATAGATTGAATGAAGACATGGAGATCTAACCAATAACTGCTACACTTTAATAAGATACTAAGAGAGTTTGTGATGTAAAGCACATAAAATCAGGTTAATTTACATACACTCAGAATTATGTATTCCAGTGTATAATTTATCTACTTAGCTACATTTTTTTTTTTCTGTATGTATATATTGTGTATTTTTTGGTTTTGTTCATATTTTTATAAAATAGGAATAGCTAAATGTAATAATAGACATTAATAGTATCATCAGGCATATTCACACCCGTGCACTCGTAGATATGCCG
>NC_051413.1:12569830-12570262 GCF_015228065.2 Penaeus monodon
TAGAGATGAGAATTGTCCTGAGTACACTCAAGGAGGGAAGTATACTTAAATTATTTATATTTTTAAGAGGAAAAAGTTGTACCTAGTCTATCCCAAATGCCGACGTACATTAAAAACAGATGAGAGAGCCTGATTGAAAATGGAGATCAACAAGGTTGATCATTGGATGTTACTTAGCAGAATTTGAGACCTCTTAATTTCCTAGGGGACTGAGGACGAAATAATTAGATAAAAGGAATTTTCTCCTGTGAATCAAGTGTTAGAAATGATACATATCAAAGGTCATGTCATGGCTGTCTGTTGTTCCCAATCCTGGTTGTGAAATAAATTGTTAAAAAGTATCATTCACTTGTGGGATCAGGGATAGATTAGGAATGACGTTGTTAATGATTGACATGAGCTTCAGCCATTGTACTGAACAGGCTGTCAAAA
>NC_051413.1:12570591-12570983 GCF_015228065.2 Penaeus monodon
AGATACTACCTTTGACAGTGAATTAGATATACAACATATAGTGTCCACATAATATTCAAATGATTAAGATAACACTTTATACTCATAAAAGATTCATAAGTATTTGAACACCACAAAAACGCTTATTACATTTTGTCCATAAAGATCATAGAAAACATTTTACGCCCCAAAATTCCCATTGGGTTTATCTCATATAATAACCAATGATTAGAAACTGTTCATTGGCATTTTTAAAACGAACAGGAAACATTGTCTTGAGCAACAGATACAGTACCTATTCTTTTTTTTTTCCTTCCTTCTTTTTTGTTTCTTCCTTTTTAAGTGAGAAAGAGAGAGGAGTTGAGGATTTTGTATAACATCATGGAAGTGGAAGAAGCTTGAGATCACTTTTG
>NC_051413.1:12571603-12571968 GCF_015228065.2 Penaeus monodon
GGTTTCATAACAATTATTGTACAAAATATCAAAAGACATTATAGCGATTTCGCCGAAATACGGCAAAGGAACTGTCTGTAAAGTGTATTAAAGAAAATGACACTGAACGAAGAAGAGAGAATTCTGAGGCTTTGTTCGGGGGACGACAACGGGCGCAAAAGTTATTACAAGTCCCTCGCAAAACTTCAAGTGCAACACAAACTTAACATAAAAATGCCTTTTGCATTTTTACACCATATAAATTATTACTAAATATTCATGAAAGAAATTTTGAATAAATACTTGAATAAAATAATATTACTATCAGAACTTTTTTTTTTTTTTTAAGTTTATTATTGATATTAAACGTCAGAACTGAGAATTAT
>NC_051413.1:12572052-12572650 GCF_015228065.2 Penaeus monodon
CACACACACACACTACACAGTAACACGAATATCTTTTTTTATTTAAACATTTTCTCTGGAAAGCACACATCACCAGGCATATAACGAGATACTACAAATTTAAAGAGCAATTGTTCATTAAAAGCTTATTTTTCGTATTTGTTTCATCATAGGAGACCAGAACACACAGTCAACTTCCTGAGAGTACATAAGCTACCAATACATTTTTATGAACTTTTAAATAAGTTCGTAACCCCCACTTCCCCCCCACCCCTCTCTCTCTCTTTTTACCCGAAGTAGTTTTTAACTCCTTCTGTTCCACAAAACTTTTCACTAAGTCTATTTTCTCGCTACAGTATAATGGTAAAACGCTCTAACTTGATTTCCCAGTTGGTTCCTCCATTATTTTTAAAAGAAAAACAACAGGAAAATGCACACGCAAACTTTGACAGGGGGGGGGGAAGGGAGGGAAAGGTTTGAGTACAATTTTTTTTTCTTCATTGCTTGTGAATAAATGCAGAACACTGGATTTTTTTTTACACCGTAAGTTCTGAGTCAGTTATAATGGATTCTTTTATAAAATTGGGAACAAAATAAATATTTCTATACATGCGGGAAG
>NC_051413.1:12572842-12573134 GCF_015228065.2 Penaeus monodon
GTTCCCAAATTGCCGACTTGTCTCCTTAAGAATCACCATCGCTCAATTTCCCTCCTACGAAGGTGTTGTCTTGATCATCATCATCGGCATCTCGCTATTCAAGCTCCGCCCGTAACTGCAGAAAAGGAGACATAAAAGATGCGATAAAAAAGGTGATAGGTTTATAAAAAGTGAATGATGAACAGATGGCAACACCCCATGCGCACACTCATGCTGGCGAATTTCTTTTTTTTAGGGGGGGGGGGGAGGATGCAGATAATTATATTTCCTTCTTAGATGGATATGAATAGCT
>NC_051413.1:12573801-12573886 GCF_015228065.2 Penaeus monodon
ATCCCCAAGACAGTTGCTATTCTCCCCAGGAAGAACGTGCCTAAAAATTGTCTCACAATTAGACCAATTAATTATCCATAAAAAA
>NC_051413.1:12574376-12574985 GCF_015228065.2 Penaeus monodon
AGAGGCCCCGGGAGGCAGCCTCCGTCGGGCGGGGGAGGGGGGGGGGGTGCAGCAACACAGCGTAACTTACTAACTTACTTGTGCCCGTAACTGAGCGGGTATGAGAGTCTGCTGCTCATGCCTCTGCTGCTCCACACTCGGCTGGCGTGAAAGGGAGCAACCACGTCAAGTTAGGGCATTTGGGGCATTGAGACACGTCAAGTTAGGGCATTTGGGGCATTGAGACACGTCAAGTTAGGGCATTTGGGGGCATTGAAACACGATAAGTTGGGGTATTTCGGGCAATGAGAAAGGGGAAAGGCGAGTGATCACGTCAAGTAAGGGCATTTAGGGTGGAGTCAATAAACACGTGAAGTTTGGGAATCTGCGTCATTGAGTCAGGGAAAGGATAGGGGAATTGGCCGTCAAGTTAGGGCTAAAATTGAGCAAACACATCAAGTTACAAATTTAGGGAGTTAAAATAGGCAACAGGGATTTGGGAATTGGGGTATCCCGGAAGTGAGGAGGTGAGGGTGAAAGAGGTCATTTCAGATTAATCAATTTGGGGCATCGAGTCAGAGGGATTTTGAGTTGATGTTTCTGGTTAGCTGCTGCATCTTCATGGTTTCA
>NC_051413.1:12575420-12575559 GCF_015228065.2 Penaeus monodon
ACGTATGCCCATCTCCTTATGTTTAATGGATGCAGACGCCATATGCACCCACGACATCACCCAAGCTTTATTAAAACCACGAGGCAAAATCCTTCCCGAGGCGCGCAGTTGGGCCGAAAAAGGCAGAGCTCCCCCCGAG
>NC_051413.1:12575914-12576079 GCF_015228065.2 Penaeus monodon
AAAGCTCCATCCGCTGGAAACCAGTGATCACGTGTCCGAGTGATTTTGTGCTGGATTCTGCTTCACATCATTAATGTTTTTGGCTCTTTGTTTGCTTGTGCATATGTTAGTATTTATGTTCTTGATTACTATCTGTATTTCCATGTTTATTAAAGCGTTTTCAAA
>NC_051413.1:12576350-12576929 GCF_015228065.2 Penaeus monodon
GTTCTGTTTACGAACACGTTCCCCACACGATAGATTTTTCCTTGTTGACCCTACCTCACAGGCACTTTTTCCGTCCTTTTTTGTGTTTCCTTAAACCCTTTCTATATCACATCGACAAGAGTACCACCGCTCCCTTGTAAACAAACATGACGGCCCATGTAAACAAACAGGTTATTTGGTCCTTAGGAATCACACATGCATTACTTTAGATAAATATTATATGTATGTAAGGGAGACTATACTATTTTGTAAAAAGATACATTCTGCGTTAGTAGGTTATATTTCATACGAATTACGTTTAGTGCATTTAACAATAAGAGCAATCTAGACGTAAAGATCCTCAGCAGCATAGGATCAAGACGGAAATCAGTCAGACGTAAACGAGCGTTACTATCTTCGTCTCAAATGAAAATAGATAGATAAAAGGATAAATAGATAAAATGAAATCATGACGGAAAAATGCTTTAGTGAGAAAGCCTGTAGACCTCGCCCGGAAATGACTAATGCAAACATATTTTCCTTGTAGGTTTTCATGTATTTTGAAAGACGTTTATTCTTGATAGAAATTAAGTTTCCGAG
>NC_051413.1:12577021-12577108 GCF_015228065.2 Penaeus monodon
GAGTGGTCGTTTTTTTTTTTTTTTTGTATTCGCACAAAAATCTACTGAAAGAATATTTGTTTCACAAGGTTTCGGATGGGCACTTAC
>NC_051413.1:12577148-12577531 GCF_015228065.2 Penaeus monodon
CTGCAGAAACGCAATTCCAGTCAAGTGATTAGTCAATAAAATCAACCAATCATTCGCATGATGAGTCAGCAAATCAACCTCCCAAACACTCAACCAAATCATGCCACAAACAGACCCACAAATGAACAAATAAGCTGATAATCAACCCACAAGCCCCTCACTCAACCCAGCCAACCACCCACGCAAGCAACACCCCTCCCCCCGCCCCTCTCGTCACCTGCTGTCCGTGTTGTAGCGCAGGATGGAGGTTCTGGTGACGGAGAGGGACATCTGCCTGCTGAAGGACGCCCTCGGGGTTCTCCTGCGGCAGCACAGCACCTGACGGAAGCTCTCGCGGAAGTTCCTCGACATGAAGCCGTACACGATGGGGTTGACGCAGCTGC
>NC_051413.1:12577754-12578112 GCF_015228065.2 Penaeus monodon
ACACAAACAGAAAAAGCTCAATTCTTATCTGCATTACTAATTACCAGGATGATAATGCATCGATGCAAAAATGCAACATGAGGCATTCAATTTCGATATCTAATTTCCTGTCATCTTTCTTTTTCTTCTTTTTATTTTGTCATATTTTTACGCTAAGAAAGTTATTAAGGAAAAGGGATAATGAGAAGAGAATATTTCAGAATAAAAATAATAAAAAAACATCTTTTATATAACGTCGTTTATCTTACTTCACTTTGTTGTTATATTTATTTGCTTAACATATGTGCAATTTCTTACGTTACCTTAGGTTTGCCTTTCATGATTATTATCTTCGTGAAGTGAAGTGAAGTGTCTGCAC
>NC_051413.1:12578548-12578809 GCF_015228065.2 Penaeus monodon
GCACCCCCCCCCCCCCACATGCACAGAAACAGCAAAGGAAGATTAAAATGCCAGAAAAAAAATCTTGTCCCGCTGGAATGTGACATCATTGGGGTTACTAAACACCTTAATCTTTAGTGAAAATAAAACTGGCATTTGATATCACTTCATCAAAAATCCCTTTGGTTATTATGTATGACATCATTCCTGTAATATGAGCTTAATTATGGGTATATAGCCTAACGCTTTTTACGTAAAATTTTAAATTATGAAGGGATAAAT
>NC_051413.1:12578955-12579225 GCF_015228065.2 Penaeus monodon
CTCCCTATTGATGAATTATTCCCTAAGGGTTTGAATAAACATGATAAAATATTAATTTTAATTGAAAACAGAAGAGACTATTACATAAAAGAAGGAAGCAATGAAATTGATGAATATAAGAAATAACGATATGATAAACAAAAATGTGAAAGAAAAATCAGAAAGTATAATAAAAAAATAAAAAAGAGGCAGGTCAGCTAACAAGCAAACACGTACATACACTTGCAAACACACACACATACGCACATGAACCTAATCTCCTAAGCCGAC
>NC_051413.1:12579311-12583701 GCF_015228065.2 Penaeus monodon
CAGGAAAACTTAACCTTTATTCTTTAATTAAAAAAATGTAGCATGGAGAGTTAGACTAATATCACATTATACATATAAACACACACTTTCGACTCTTCAGTATATAGCGTCAAAACATCCCTAGAAATCTACAGTTTTTTTGCGCTTAGTAAAAGGCAGTTCGATCTGGTCCCTCCCTCACAATGCGGTAAATATCTAAAAGGATAATATTACCCTGTGACGCTGCTGTGGCAGAGAAGTCCATCCTGCTCTCTCCCTCAAAAGAGGATTAATATGCGAAAATGACAACGCCATCGAAGAGCCTTTTAGTGGGTCGGCTCTCTTCCTCCCTCAGAGTGAGATGAGTGTCTGGGGAGGATGATATTCCCCCTGGTCTGACCTGTTGCTGCAGAACGTAATGCATAGCCGAGGTTATCAGCCTGACCCGTTGCATATCGGCATTTTCATTCCTTCAGGATGGAATAAACAGCTGAAGTGACTCTCCTGACCTCATAAATAAACAGCTGAAGTAACTCTCCTGACGAAGTAAATAAACAGCTGAAGTGACTCTCCTGACATCAGAATAAACAGCTGAAGTGACTCTCCTGACCTCAACATAAACAGCTGAAGTCACTCTCCTGACCTCAGAATAAACAGCTGAAGTGACTCTCCTGACCTCAGAATAAACAGCTGAAGTGACTCTCCTGACCTCAGAATAAACAGCTGAAGTGACTCTCCTGGCATCAGAATAAACAGCTGAAGTGACTCTCCTGACCTCAGAATAAACAGCTGAAGTGACTCTCCTGACCTCAGAATAAGCAGCTGAAGTGACTCTCCTGACCTCAGAATAAGCAGCTGAAGTGACTCTCCTGACCTCAGAATAAACAGCTGAAGTGACTCTCCTGACATCAACATAAACAGCTGAAGTGACTCTCCAGACATTAGAATAAAAAACTGAAGTGACTCTCCTGACCTCAGAATAAACAGCTGAAGTGACTCTCCTGACCTCAGAATAAACAGCTGAAGTGACTCTCCTGACCTCAGAATAAACAGCTGAAGTGACTCTCCTGACATTAGAATAAACAGCTGAAGTGACTCTCCTGACATCAGAATAAACATCTGAAGTGACTCTCCTGGCATCAGAATAAACATCTGAAGTGACTCTCCTGACCTCAGAATAAACAGCTGAAGTGACTCTCCTGACCTCAGAATAAACAGCTGAAGTGACTCTCCTGGCATCAGAATAAACAGCTGAAGTGACTCTCCTGACCTCAACATAAACAGCTGAAGTGACTCTCCTGACCTCAGAATAAACAGCTGAAGTGACTCTCCTGACCTCAGAATAAACAGCTGAAGTGACTCTCCTGACCTCAGAATAAACAGCTGAAGTGACTCTCCTGACCTCAGAATAAACAGCTGAAGTGACTCTCCTGGCATCAGAATAAACATCTGAAGTGACTCTCCTGACATCAACATAAACAGCTGAAGTGACTCTCCTGACCTCAGAATAAACAGCTGAAGTGACTCTCCTGACCTCAGAATAAACAGCTGAAGTGACTCTCCTGACCTCAGAATAAACAGCTGAAGTGACTCTCCTGACGTCAGAATAAACAGCTGAAGTGACTCTCCTGACCTCAGAATAAACAGCTGAAGTGACTCTCCTGACCTCAGAATAAACAGCTGAAGTGACTCTCCTGACCTCAGAATAAACAGCTGAAGTGACTCTCCTGACCTCAACATAAACAGCTGAAGTGACTCTCCTGACGTCAGAATAAACAGCTGAAGTGACTCTCCTGACCTCAACATAAACAGCTGAAGTGACTCTCCTGACGTCAGAATAAACAGCTGAAGTGACTCTCCTGACCTCAACATAAACAGCTGAAGTGACTCTCCTGACATCAGAATAAACAGCTGAAGTGACTCTCCTGACCTCAACATAAACAGCTGAAGTGACTCTCCTGACATCAGAATAAACAGCTGAAGTGACTCTCCTGACCTCAACATAAACAGCTGAAGTGACTCTCCCATAAACAGCTGAAGGGACTCTCCTGACCTCAGAATAAAACACTGAAGTTGACTCTCCTGACCTCAAATAAACATCTGAAGTGACTCTCCTGACCTCAGCATAAACATCTGAAGTGACTCTCCTGACCTCAGAATAAACAGCTGAAGTGACTCTCCTGACCTCAGAATAAACAGCTGAAGTGACTCTCCTGACCTCAGAATAAACAGCTGAAGTGACTCTCCTGACCTCAGAATAAACAGCTGAAGTGACTCTCCTGACGTCAACATAAACAGCTGAAGTGACTCTCCTGACCTCAGAATAAGCAGCTGAAGTGACTCTCCTGACCTCAGAATAAACATCTGAAGTGACTCTCCTGACCTCAGAATAAACAGCTGAAGTGACTCTCCTGACCTCAACATAAACAGCTGAAGTGACTCTCCTGACCTCAACATAAACAGCTGAAGTGACTCTCCTGACCTCAGAATAAACAGCTGAAGTGACTCTCCTGACCTCAGAATAAACAGCTGAAGTGACTCTCCTGACCTCAGAATAAACAGCTGAAGTGACTCTCCTGACATCAACATAAACAGCTGAAGTGACTCTCCTGACGTCAGAATAAACAGCTGAAGTGACTCTCCTGACCTCAGAATAAACAGCTGAAGTGACTCTCCTGACCTCAGAATAAACAGCTGAAGTGACTCTCCTGACCTCAGAATAAACAGCTGAATGACTCTCCTGACCTCAACATAAACAGCTGAAGTGACTCTCCTGACGTCAGAATAAACAGCTGAAGTGACTCTCCTGACCTCAGAATAAACAGCTGAAGTGACTCTCCTGACCTCAGAATAAACAGCTGAAGTGACTCTCCTGACCTCAGAATAAACAGCTGAAGTGACTCTCCTGACCTCAGAATAAACAGCTGAAGTGACTCTCCTGACGTCAGAATAAACAGCTGAAGTGACTCTCCTGACCTCAGAATAAACAGCTGAAGTGACTCTCCTGACCTCAGAATAAACAGCTGAAGTGACTCTCCTGACCTCAGAATAAACAGCTGAAGTGACTCTCCTGACGTCAACATAAACAGCTGAAGGGACTCTCCTGACCTCAGAATAAACAGCTGAAGTGACTCTCCTGACCTCAGAATAAACAGCTGAAGTGACTCTCCTGACCTCAGAATAAACAGCTGAAGTGACTCTCCTGACCTCAGAATAAACAGCTGAAGTGACTCTCCTGACCTCAGAATAAACAGCTGAAGTGACTCTCCTGACCTCAACATAAACAGCTGAAGTGACTCTCCTGACCTCAGAATAAACATCTGAAGTGACTCTCCTGACCTCAGAATAAGCAGCTGAAGTGACTCTCCTGACCTCAGAATAAACATCTGAAGTGACTCTCCTGACCTCAGAATAAACAGCTGAAGTGACTCTCCTGACTTCAGAATAAACAGCTGAAGTGACTCTCCTGACCTCAAATAAACAGCTGAAGTGACTCTCCTGACCTCAGAATAAACAGCTGAAGTGACTCTCCTGACGTCAGAATAAACAGCTGAAGTGACTCTCCTGACCTCAACATAAACAGCTGAAGTGACTCTCCTGACCTCAGAATAAACAGCTGAAGTGACTCTCCTGACCTCAGAATAAACAGCTGAAGTGACTCTCCTGACCTCAAAAACAGCTGAAGTGACTCTCCTGACCTCAACATAAACATCTGAAGTGACTCTCCTGACCTCAGAATAAGCAGCTGAAGTGACTCTCCTGACCTCAGAATAAACAGCTGAAGTGACTCTCCTGACCTCAGAATAAACAGCTGAAGTGACTCTCCTGACATCAGAATAAACAGCTGAAGTGACTCTCCTGGCATCAGAATAAACAGCTGAAGTGACTCTCCTGACCTCAGAATAAACAGCTGAAGTGACTCTCCTGACCTCAGAATAAACAGCTGAAGTGACTCTCCTGACCTCAGAATAAACAGCTGAAGTGACTCTCCTGACCTCAACATAAACATCTGAAGTGACTTCCTGACATCAGAATAAACAGCTGAAGTGACTCTCCTGACATCAGAATAAACGTCTGAAGTGACTCTCCTGACCTCAGAATAAACAGTCTGAAGTGACTCTCCTGACCTCAGAATAAACAGCTGAAGTGACTCTCCTGACCTCAGAATAAACAGCTGAAGTGACTCTCCTGACGTCAGAATAAACAGCTGAATCGACCCAACTGTCCCTTGACCTGTTCTATGAAGGAGCGAACTGAAGGGACTAAGTCTCCTGACCCCTGTGACCCCGCTTTCCCCTGACCTGTTGCAATAGGAGAGGAGCTCGGCGGCCGAAACCACGTGCTTCAGCGTGGGGCTGTAGGAGGGCAGGACAGCGTAGGCCTTGAGCACGTTCACCGCCAGGATGGGCGC
>NC_051413.1:12583750-12583918 GCF_015228065.2 Penaeus monodon
TGGGTAGAAGGCAGAGGGGGGGGGGGAGGGGGAGGTTAATGACGGTGGATTGGGGTTTCATTATTGTGTCTGTCGAAACTATTCTTATTAGTACCATCAGATTATTTGGACAGAATCAACTACATTATTCTTATTATCAGCATCATTACCGTTATCATTAGAAGTATC
>NC_051413.1:12584824-12584915 GCF_015228065.2 Penaeus monodon
GAGTCGTCCCCCTCCCGACGGCGCCCTCGTGACGCGCCGTTCAGCAGCAGCACTCCGTTGGCCCTGAGGAGAGAGAGAGGGGGGGGGGTGA
>NC_051413.1:12585198-12585369 GCF_015228065.2 Penaeus monodon
TTCTAGGGGATAATTAATGCAGTAGCATTTCCAAAACATCCGCCAGGTGGTGAAAAAGACAAAAGAAGAAAAATATCATTAACGAAATTAGAAAACATGAAAAACAGATGAATATTGCATGAGGAAATAAAGAAATTAACAGACGTTTTTAGAAATACGGATTTAATAATA
>NC_051413.1:12586022-12586263 GCF_015228065.2 Penaeus monodon
GAATCTAGTCCATTAAATTTGTCTGAATTCGCTTCACGTTTTGCCAAACTTCCGTCTACTTCAAAGTTTTCCGAGTTCTTGGTTATCAGTTATTTCATAAAATGCTACAACTACAGAAAAAAAAAACTTTTCTAGCAAAAAGACTTTCGTGGTTTGTTTGTATTTTGTATGCTGAAGTAGATTTTATATTTTTGTTAGCTTCTTTCTCTTCTCTGATTGTGTGTTTTGAAATGTTTCTCAG
>NC_051413.1:12588247-12588343 GCF_015228065.2 Penaeus monodon
TTTTTTCTCTCTCTCTTTGCCGGGGGATTCAGTAAATTGTATATTTGGTAATGTGCTATAAATTTTGAGGATGTTTTTACTATCGGTTTATTTGTA
>NC_051413.1:12589004-12589096 GCF_015228065.2 Penaeus monodon
GAAAATCAGAAGATAAAATATGACCTATAGGGCAATATCATGTATAAACATATATCTGTATCAAAACTTGAACTAAATCTATGAACAAACTG
>NC_051413.1:12589807-12589926 GCF_015228065.2 Penaeus monodon
ATTTATGAGCTTATTGATAAAGGTGGTGAAGATTAATAAAGGCACTTATTAATGAAAGGGACTCATTTAACTCGAGTCTAACTAAAAAAATGGCATTTACTGGCATTAAAGTCTCATGA
>NC_051413.1:12590554-12590656 GCF_015228065.2 Penaeus monodon
AAAGTATCAAATATACACTTTCGTGATTTTATTTTCTAGATGGTTCATCTTCAAACTAATCAAGCTCCGGATGAAGAAACAAGCGTTTAGATGACTTTTCAC
>NC_051413.1:12593885-12594603 GCF_015228065.2 Penaeus monodon
AAGAATCTACTTCTAATATTATATCACTCTTATACCATCCAAAAAAGCAAAAATCATTTACATGTTGACAAGCCAGCGCTGCATCCTCCGAGATTTAACACAATAACAGTTCCCCTTATTGCTCCCACTTCAACTCCCTCGCGAGGAAACACCTCCGTTTCCGTGGTAAAAGTTCATTATTAGGGACTGAAGACTCGCTCGCTCGACACCAAAGGGTTAGAGACCGAAGTTTGTTTTATAATCTCCACTTAAGAATTCTTTGCGGAGAATGGAGTGCTTTGGTGGGCTTTTTTCCTCTTTAAGTGTTGTGGGACATTGTGACTTAGTAAATATATTGCGCTGACGTTATATATTGCTAACTAATAATTGCACTCAGAGCTAGATTGCATCCATTTATTGTGTGCATATCTGTGAATCGATTTAAAATTAATTATATTCTTATTAACAAGATATAAAATATACATTTGGGCCTAAAGCGGAACTGATTCGAACAAATATATTTATGCTATTTTATGATGACAGTAACGACTATATCAGTTTATTTCTGTTTGTACTGATTCTTAATAATATCATCAATACTTTAATTCTTTCATCAGTGGGAATCACTGAACGAATATAAATGCAATATTTTGTGATTATAATAATGATAAAAAAAACATTGTCTTTTATATGTTTATGAAGATAAAATGACTGATGTATTGCAATGTTAATATTTTTT
>NC_051413.1:12595458-12595562 GCF_015228065.2 Penaeus monodon
CTTCGTTGCTTCCCTCCATACTACTCTCGTTGTCCTGTTCTTTTCCTTCTTCGAAATTCCTTCATCCCTTGTTCCTTAGAATGGCAATGGCGAGACTGAAGGTG
>NC_051413.1:12595829-12596005 GCF_015228065.2 Penaeus monodon
TGAATAAAGTCGGAAAATGAAATGAATTAAAACGTTTTAGAAGACCGGGAGGAAGAAACGTTCACTACAGCAGGTGCGGGTTAGGGCATTGCCTTCAGGTCTGGCTTACGAGAAAAGTAGGAAGTGGCTTATGGTATGGTAAAGGTACTTAGGCTACTTTGGCGGTAGACTTTGGC
>NC_051413.1:12596968-12597133 GCF_015228065.2 Penaeus monodon
CCAGTGCAGCGGCTGTTTTCCTGCTTCAACATGCAATCCCCATTCAAGTTACTAGTACTATTTTGACTACTGCTAATACAACAGTTACTTATTTTTGTTATTACTATAATTTTCAATGACCTCATATCTTCCCCATTTTAGTTTTTATCCTTTATTCTACAGTAT
>NC_051413.1:12597382-12597505 GCF_015228065.2 Penaeus monodon
CTTGATTAAGCATTACAGGAGCTGAACGATAAGCTATGCCTCACTGAGTGCTAATTAAATGAAAGCTTTATCGCCGCGGTATTATGAAAATTACATGGCAGCACGCAAGCAAATGCATCGCTG
>NC_051413.1:12597914-12598020 GCF_015228065.2 Penaeus monodon
ATGAGATGGAAGAGTATTATCTAATAAGTGATGAGGTGCGATGTATAAAGCTGGGGTATACGTGAGAAGCTGGAAATGTCTCTTGAGATAACGTAACGAAGGTAAT
>NC_051413.1:12598474-12598934 GCF_015228065.2 Penaeus monodon
TTAAGCTAAACACTAGTAACGTGACAGCAGTCCCTCAGCCATGATATCTCCGTGTACAATGCACTGTCTTGGAAAATTATGCGTTTTCATAATAAGCATGCATTTATATAAGGCCCAGGAAGCCATTTCGTAATATTTGCAGGGCTCCGAATCAAACATTTACCTTCACACAGTCTTTAAAAAGGTAAATAAAATTTTGGAAAAGTTTTTGGAATAAATGCATAAATCTTGTTTTGTATCAAAGTCGGGTCTTTTGAAACAGGAAAGTGTGTCTTTTCTTCATGCATTTACTTCAAAATCTTCAGGGCTCGTACTTTCCTTATATTTTCTACTTTTTTAAAAGGAAATATGACCCTCTTTTCCTCTTAAGGCGCTGTCAAAAGGCTGCTTGATCGATGGCGTGAAAAGAGGTTTCCCTTCCTGGGCCAAACGGGTCCAGAATGGCCACTTGCTGGATTTC
>NC_051413.1:12599340-12599681 GCF_015228065.2 Penaeus monodon
TCCATGTGTACGTGTGCATGCCTTGCAAGCATACATAAACCCAGCTCAAGTATACAAAACTGAAAGAGACACGAGACCTCAAACTGAAAACCCCAAGACGAAAGGACCGAGATCCACCAACCTCGGCGCCTCATCCACAGCGGAGAGCTAATGAGCACCGGTCCACGGAAGCCAAACGGAAAAGGTCTTATAGCCGCGGAAATATTAAGACCGTAACTGATAATGTTTTTCTTGAGGAAAGCCGTTGTAAAGAGGTTTATTGCGTGACCTGGTTTGGCGAGCTAAGTTACTCTTAATTGGATTAGTTTCTGCGTTTCACGGAGGTGATTAAGCCAGGCGTT
>NC_051413.1:12600046-12600192 GCF_015228065.2 Penaeus monodon
GATTCCCGGAAACGCGGCCATTACTTCAGTCCGACTCACAGACAAATTCCCTGCGACCGATCCCGCTTCGGGGTTTGTGCACACGATCCAGGAGGCGACCGCGATCTTGTCTCTTTGCAGGCACGAGTTTGGAAAAGAATCAGTCG
>NC_051413.1:12600940-12601182 GCF_015228065.2 Penaeus monodon
TTTTAGGGGGAAAATGGTACCTGTGGTGCGCTTGAGGTGCATCATGTTCAAGACTCAGGGTCGGAGACAAGGCTTGTTTCCCTAGCCTTTTCTTTTAATGTAGTCAACCATTAGGCTCTCCTTTTAAAACTCAAGTCTGTTGAAATCAATGGCCCATTTTCCAATATTTTATCTGACTTTTTTTAGACAGGCAACAACGTGTTGCTATTGATGGGTATTTTAATGTTTTTAGTTATGCCAAG
>NC_051413.1:12601528-12601648 GCF_015228065.2 Penaeus monodon
TAAATTGACTTTTGAGGATCATACGAGAGCAAGCTCCTCTCCTATTTTCCAGAAGGCTGGATTATTGAGGAAACACAGACCCGTTTTCAATGACGATAAGATAGTTTTAATAAAAAAAAA
>NC_051413.1:12601798-12601955 GCF_015228065.2 Penaeus monodon
ATAACTAAAGTACGAAATTATTTCTGAAGTTGCTATTAATAAGTTTAGAACTATTGTTATGCTAGTTTTTAATCTTTTATCTTTCCTTTTCTTCGTTTTTCGTATTCATGTTTGCTCATCAGAGGGATTTTCCTGCTGCCCTTCGTGGATTCTCATG
>NC_051413.1:12602960-12603080 GCF_015228065.2 Penaeus monodon
TAACGCAAATCCACACACAACCAAACAGTCCTCCTTCCCACGCCCGCTCTCCCCAGACGCCGCCGCCCATGTTTTGCCTCGTCTCGTGACCCCGTGACCTCGGCCGCCCTCGCTCAGCTG
>NC_051413.1:12603126-12603195 GCF_015228065.2 Penaeus monodon
TCGCTCTCTCTCACGTCGCTAAATAGACTTACGTGTTGCGCTCCTTCGCTGCGTAAGAGGTTTATAAGT
>NC_051413.1:12603986-12604321 GCF_015228065.2 Penaeus monodon
GTCCCTGGAGGCCGAGGGTCCGCCTCGTCCGCACTTACATCTGGCCCTTGCCCGTGATGGAGCGGCGCTGCACGACCATGCGCAAGATGGTCCTGCAGATGGCGGCGTAGGCGGCGGCCATGACGCAGGCGGGCACCAGCAGCACCAGCACCAGCATGTAGGTCTCGTAGCCGCGCCACAGGAGGGGGGCGTCGAAGTCGCGGACGCACCAGAAGGCCCTCACGCGCAGGCCCACCGGCAGGTGCACCTGGGGGAGGGGAGGGGGCGGGTAGTTTACATGTGGAGGACTATATTAGAAGGTACCCTTACATACAGGCATACAGTAGTATACAGTT
>NC_051413.1:12605594-12605752 GCF_015228065.2 Penaeus monodon
GGCATTCGTTTGTTATTTATTCATATTGTTGGTTAATTTGACTGATTGTATATCTTTATCATGTTTATTTTTATGATATCTACTTATCGATTTGTGATGATCATTAAGTATATTACTTTATAATTATTTGTATATATCCATTTTCACCAATCCGTCCT
>NC_051413.1:12606277-12606723 GCF_015228065.2 Penaeus monodon
TTACTAAATCACATAATAAGTTAACCTTGCGCAAGGGAAAACGGGCGAACAAGCAAGCAATTGCACATCAAGGTTAAAAGGAAAACAGGAATCAGGTAAATCAAGCAGATTACGTCATTTAATTGATTACCGTGTCCCGATTTCAATTCCTTTATCTCATCCCACTAAAATGTGTCCCGGGTAATCAAACTTAATAAATTACTCTTTCTTCTCAGTCTACTGTCGGCTTGCATTTCAATCCGATTCACGAGATCCGTTCCGACACTTAAACTGATTAAGCCGAAGTCACACAAAAGGGAATCGCACAAGGACTATTGCTGCGGTTGCCAGATCCTTTTTTTTTTTTTTTCGAAAGTTAGGTCGTGTGGTAAAGAGGTTCACTTTTGCAGTTGGAATTCAGGCAATCATGCGGTTGTATACAAGCATGCAGACACTCAAGTACAAAT
>NC_051413.1:12606845-12606910 GCF_015228065.2 Penaeus monodon
AACGTATATTCATTTGTATGTTTTGTGTGTGGTGTGTGGTGTGTGGTGTTTGTAATTTTTTTATT
>NC_051413.1:12607010-12607145 GCF_015228065.2 Penaeus monodon
AATTGTGTGGTTAATGTGTGAATAAGATTAAAAATTAATGCATTAAGAATGTAAATGTAGATATGAACATTAAAGCAAAGATGGGTTACCATACTTTAAGCTAATATTACATGGTATAAGCTGTTATTATATGGC
>NC_051413.1:12607217-12607403 GCF_015228065.2 Penaeus monodon
ACACCCGCCATTGTTTTGGAACCTGAAATGAAGGTCAAATCGCCCACTCCCACAACTCACCTGCAGCCGTAGAATGGGCGTGGCCAGCACCACCGACGTCGCCCAGATGAAAGCACACACCTTCTTGGCCTGCGAGATGGTGCACCTGTAGTGGGCGCGCATCGGGTAGACGATGGCGTAGTATCT
>NC_051413.1:12608594-12608752 GCF_015228065.2 Penaeus monodon
TGCTATTAATTGCCATATACATTTTTATTTCACAGATGAAAGAGACATGAGAAGGATTTAATTAAATCTGGAGGATATTATTCCATCCTTCTGACATGACGAATTTGAGATTTTTCTTTTTTTATCTCAGTTAATTGTTTGAGAATTAATTATATAAA
>NC_051413.1:12608898-12609007 GCF_015228065.2 Penaeus monodon
CCACACATATTTTAAATGGTAGAATATAAGAACAAGTAGATGTTTTCTGTTTTACTCCAGTTACAATAATTATATACTTTATACTTAACACATTTAACACGCAAGAAAT
>NC_051413.1:12609345-12609517 GCF_015228065.2 Penaeus monodon
GTTCCCGCCAAAGAAAATGAACAAATAATCCCGTTTTTAAATCTCAGGAAATTCGAAAGACTTTCCTGAATATCATGTGTCGGAAATTCTTCGGCCAAAGTGTTTGCCTTTCCGGGATTCATCTCAGCCACTTTGTTGGTTTTCGGAAGAAGAGGAAGAGAATGGAATAGGG
>NC_051413.1:12609653-12609859 GCF_015228065.2 Penaeus monodon
TTGAAATTGAGAGTCAGCAAAATGGGGGAAATGAAAGACAGTCAGAGAAAATGAGTGAGACAGCCATGGGAGGGGAAAGGAAGCTCAGTGATAAAAAGGAGAGAGGAAAGAAGATTTATGCATTTGCAGTGAGAGTCCGTGAGAGAAAGGGCGGTTACAGCCATCAATAATCCTTCTTGCTGACAGCTGACCCTCCCCTCCCCCCT
>NC_051413.1:12609883-12610260 GCF_015228065.2 Penaeus monodon
TAGGGACGATCTCTTCCCCAAAATATAGCTTTAAATTCCTCCCCATTACATCATCTGCTTGATTACGGGTGTTTATATGCTTGTTATGAATTACATGTGTTGTATTTGTTCATTGTTATCAACAGAAATCCTATTTTTTCACTTATGGATGCCGACCGAAAGTTTTTTCAGACCAGGTGACTGAAAATGTTACTGTTACTTTTTGTAGTTGTTGAATATGAACTTTATTATGTAGTATGAGCTTCGATTTGTTCATTTTATGTTATGTTAACCACCTAAATAATTTAATAAACAAATTTTTTCGGCCTATTAGTCTGAGATCCTATTCACATACGTTACAAATGCATATTGCAAGAAGCAAATAAGCACACAAGCAG
>NC_051413.1:12610305-12610500 GCF_015228065.2 Penaeus monodon
GAGACGCCGCGTTCGATCCTTCACGCTCCCGCCAATTCGCCATTTGTTTCTATAGACGCCTGAACCGAAGCCTCTCGATCCTGTTCACGGGGCCTTTGATCCCATCGGCCTCGTCCTCCCGGGGACTCGGCCAAAGGGCGCGGGGGACATGGGAGGCGGGAGTGTGGCTGCCAAGGGTGTTTTGAGGATATGCAT
>NC_051413.1:12610646-12610719 GCF_015228065.2 Penaeus monodon
CAGGGACTAATGCTCCGTCGTCAGGAGCGCATGAAACCACTCTCTTCTGCGGGAGGAAGCCATTTGTTTC
This sequence comes from Penaeus monodon, assembly GCF_015228065.2. Lineage (NCBI taxonomy): Eukaryota > Metazoa > Arthropoda > Malacostraca > Decapoda > Penaeidae > Penaeus > Penaeus monodon. The sequence goes on from NC_051413.1 coordinate 12,610,717, forward strand.
CTA
>NC_051413.1:12611410-12611796 GCF_015228065.2 Penaeus monodon
TTCTCACAAGTGCCTCGCGAGAAAGATGGAAACTGTGTCAATCTGATTATTTGCCGGATGACGGTTAGGGTCAGTTTCCCATGTATTTTAGTAATAGCATGAGCTTTACTTACACAGTTCAGATTTTAGACTCGATGATTTTGAGGGATTCCTTGTATGCAGTGATTCTTTTTCCTAAATATTTGTTTTATCATCTTTCCTGCTATTTATCTTTATCATCCTTGACGTAAATTGAGTGAGGAAGGGGGGGGGGAGCGGTTGCTAGGCCGTGTACTCTCACATTAAACGTGTCTCTTGAGTCAAAATCTGGAGAAAAAGTGTCCTTTAAAATTAAGTCTGTGAAAATTATGAAAAAAATATTTTTAGTCAACATTATGAGAGAGAAA
>NC_051413.1:12611857-12612221 GCF_015228065.2 Penaeus monodon
GAAAATAAAATTCCTTTTACGTTCAAGAGGAAGCGCCTCTGTCTGAGCTTCTTCTTTTGAAAATCTTTGCCTGTTGCTAGTCATCGACCCCCAACGTTTCTAGGACATTTTGGCACTAATCTCACGCTGCCTCTCTCCTGTACCAATCCCATCTCCTCCCGTTTTCACCGCCTTATCCTCCCTCATCCCTCGTCCTTCATCCTGATCTGCACTTGGCGTCGCTCGCTGCTTATCCTTACCCCGTTTCACCGCGCCTTATCTCATCCGACCCAATCCCTGAGTATTGCTCTCCTGGGGGGGCCTTATCCGTCTCCATCATTTATATCCATGGTCCCTTCTCGGTCATTTTCCCTTTGTTCAACGA
>NC_051413.1:12612863-12612949 GCF_015228065.2 Penaeus monodon
GTAACATCCAATATCCACTCTATAACACTCAGTCAACAGTACACTATCTCTCTCCTTCCTTCGCCGCCGTCACCCGGGAACACGTT
>NC_051413.1:12613231-12613945 GCF_015228065.2 Penaeus monodon
CTCTCTGAGAGAAGAATTTCCTCGTCTGTTTTCTTATCTTTGTAGTTGTTTCTCTTTCTTTAAGTTATCTCTACCTCCTCCCTTATCTTATCTTATCTTTCCCTTCTTCGTGTTCTTCTTTTTCTTTACGTTGTCTCTATATCTTCCGTTTTCTTTGTCTTTCATTTTTTTCATTTTTTATTATCTTTATCTTTCTCCGTCGCTTTCTCTATCTGTTCTTCTTATCACCTGCGCCATTTCTCTGGCTCTTTTTATTATCGCTGTTCATTTCTCTTCCTACCTTTTTCGTTGTCTGTTTTGATCCTTGTCCATTCTTTTCTCCTCCTCTTATTATTCTCCTTTCTCCTTGTCTCTTCTTCTTCTCATTCTCATTTATCGTGTGTCTTCGTTCTTATCACAGTCATTTTCTTTTCCCCTCGTTCTTATTATTCTCTCTCCTTCTCTGTCTCTTCTTCTTATCACGCTCATCTCTCCCTTTCTCTCCTTATCATTCTCCTGTTTCCGTTCCTCTCATTCTCATCATTCTCTTTCCCTTCGTCCTTATCACCCTCCTCTCTTTTCCTCCCTTCTGATCACTCTTTGTCCACAGAGTGCATGTCCATTGCTGCAGGAAACATGAGTTCGTCATGTCCTCTTCTGGGAAATGAGATTTAGGCTTTTTTTATTGTACCTATTCCTCCTTTTTATTGGCTTGTTCCTTCTTCCATTTTTAGA
>NC_051413.1:12614131-12614295 GCF_015228065.2 Penaeus monodon
CTCTACTTTGCCTCCCTTCCCTTCATTTTATCTCCATTTTCTCCCATTCGCTACGAAACATTTCTCTCCCATCTACCCATTCTTTCCGATTCCTTTTCTCTGTTTATTTATCCTTCCCTTTCAGCTCCTCCCAACTCATCGCCTCAGTCACTTAAAATCTCCAC
>NC_051413.1:12614701-12614810 GCF_015228065.2 Penaeus monodon
TGCCCCCTCCAGGCTGAGGCTCAAGGCTGAGACGGGGCTTAGGGGCGGGGCTTTAGGCGGTGGGTAATCGAGGTTTTGTAAAAGGGTGAAGCTCTGTCTTGTCTTTTCT
>NC_051413.1:12615125-12615224 GCF_015228065.2 Penaeus monodon
TCAAGGACCCTCTGCTTCTGGGTCTCGACCTTTCAGAAAAGGGGACAACTTAATCAGTGTTGGCAATCGAATTTGCACGTCGTGATCATGGGGGAAGTC
>NC_051413.1:12616374-12616486 GCF_015228065.2 Penaeus monodon
ATGATATCTACAACACCGGTAATAATCATGTTAAAGCAAAAACTTGAGCTTCAATGAAAATAATCGGAATATATCCACAAAACCTACTAATTAAACACCCACTCCCACCACC
>NC_051413.1:12616523-12616775 GCF_015228065.2 Penaeus monodon
GCTTCGTCAACCCTCCTCCTCCACACAAACCATGAATATCTTACATGCGCCCCGCCATTCACTCACATTGTAAGTATGCGAGGACAGACTCACCTTTCCACGCTCATGACAGTCAGTGTGAGGACGGAGCACACGGCTGACAGAGTTTGCAGGTAAAAGATGAGTTTGCACATGAATGCACCCAGAGTCCACGAGAAGGAGAAGAGGCGGGCGAGCTGTGGGAGAGAGAGAAGTATGGTTAGGTATTTCTGC
>NC_051413.1:12617099-12617699 GCF_015228065.2 Penaeus monodon
TAATGTTTTCCTTTTCGATCCCTCTCTCCCGAATGCACGAATTCTCATTAATTTTGCACCCATAACCTAACGTGCACATCTATCAGCCGACGTCCGCGTTTTCATCGTTCATTCTTTCTGTTTCCTTTTCTATCAATCTTGTTTATTTCCCAATTTGGACTTGGCGCCTAGAAATTCTCTTTGATTTATATTCCCGCTTCCTTATTAAGGCCGTTTTAACTGACACAACTTTGACACAAGAGATCCTTCATCTTGATAAAGCCTCATCTCTTGGGACACGGAGCTGCGAATATTCTCTGAGTGAAAGTGAAAAGGAAAAGGGAAAGGAAAGAGACAAGGGAGAAGGAAAATGAGAAAGGAAAAGGGAGAAGGAAAAGGGAGAAGGAAAATGAAGAAGGAAAAGGGAAAAGGGAAATGGAGAAGGAAAGGGAGGAGGAAAAGGGAGAAGGAAAGGGAGAAGGAAAAGGGAAAAGGAAAAGGAAGATGGAAAGGGAGAAGGAAAAGAGAAAAGGAATAGGGAGAAACATCATGATGCAAATGTAATTATTATTGTCATTTATTCTTTTTGTCTTCTATTTTAGTTTCCTCCTTGTTTTTTTT
>NC_051413.1:12617855-12617997 GCF_015228065.2 Penaeus monodon
TTTTTTTTTCAATTTATTCCCTCTTCATCTTATTCCCCCTCTTCCTCCCTTCCTTCTTTCCATTTGCACTTCTTGTTTTCCTGTGATACCCCCCCCCCAACGTGGAAGAAGGCAGAGGAACGCTAAAGGGAAGTGTTGTGTC
>NC_051413.1:12618215-12618509 GCF_015228065.2 Penaeus monodon
CTTACATCTATTCAATCCTCCGTTAATTGATAATCATCTCGATTTCTTTTCATCTTTTCACATTATCTCAACCTTCCTCTTTCCCTCTTTCTCCTCCTACGCCATCGCTCCATTGCCTACACCTCCTTTCGTTCTTACTGTTTCCTTTTATTCCTTCTCTCCCCTTCCTTTTATGCACCGTGTTTATTAACACTTCCTCCCTCTCTCCTCCCACTCGTCCCCTTTCTTTGCCGTTATTAAAAGTGTTCGTTATAAGTAAGAGCTCTTTAGGGAAGGGCGGATTCAAGAGGAGAT
>NC_051413.1:12621513-12621652 GCF_015228065.2 Penaeus monodon
TCCCCCTCTTCTGCGCATCACGTGACACAATCTCCCTGCGAACTCCTGCCGGCGACGCTTAATGACTCCTCGCGTGACCTGGCCTGCCAAAGCCACCCGGAGGAGCTCGTGGCTGAGAGGTTTGATCTTCTCTCTTTGT
>NC_051413.1:12622004-12622334 GCF_015228065.2 Penaeus monodon
CTGCCATATTACCACTTCGCACCACACTACCATTTCCTACCATAAAACCATATCCTGCCATAAAACCATTTCCTACCATACTACCATTTCGTCCCATACTACCAAGTCCATTTACCCGAGCCTCAGAAACGACTGGAGGCGCCGGAGGGGGTCCCACTCAAGGGTCCCATGACAAGGCGAGATCATGGGAGGAGAGAGGAAGCGACTAGGAGCATGCGCTGCCGGTGGTTGTCATGGTTGTTGCGAGATATTTCTGTGCAACAGGATGCTTTCATTGAAAGGTTTGGAAAAAGACAAGAGATAGTATTGATGTAGGTGTAGGGGGTAGAA
>NC_051413.1:12623572-12623666 GCF_015228065.2 Penaeus monodon
AAGGGAAATCTGACTGACGATGACAGCCAATCAACGGAGTTTCAGTCAAATATTTCTTGTCAAAATAGGCTGTTGCTGAGAGACCGGAGGGAGG
>NC_051413.1:12624025-12624259 GCF_015228065.2 Penaeus monodon
ATTTGTATAAATTTCGAAATTTTACTTTATATCATTATATTCTTTTCTTTTGATTCAATTATTTCTTTATACTATTTCCTACTATTTCTAATATTTCATACTCGCACAGCACATCATTACATGTCATAAGTAACTTGCCAGCCGCGACAAGACCGCCAGAAATGTATATTTGTCAGCCTTATTTTGAAATATAGAGTACGGAGAAGCAGATCGTGTCTGAATGTATTCATCTCC
>NC_051413.1:12624473-12625129 GCF_015228065.2 Penaeus monodon
TTTTTTTTTTCCATTCTCAAAATAGTACACATATTTGAGGAAACTTAAAACAAAATATCCAAGCTTTGTTTGTCCCAAGTAGGCTCGCAATCGTCTCTTATCTTGGCTCTGAGTTACGTCCTTTGTCTCTGGTTGAAGATCCTCCTGTTGCCCGACGGAACTCCGATGCCAAAGAGAGCTACAGTGCATTTAATCTCAGAAAAAAAGAGAAACTGGCAACAGACCCCGTTCTCTGGATCACTCCGATTCGTCTTCTCAATTTTTTAAAATTAATTCTAATTATCTGATACTTGTGTTTACTAATGTCCGAATTTTCAAGACTTATACATAAAAAATCACACTTTTATATTATTTGCTTTTACTACTGATATTTTACAATCTTTTATATCTCTAATATTTTATATTCGTACAGTACATCATATTTCGTTATAAATAACCTTACCATCTGCGACTAAATCGTCAAAAATGTATATTTGTCAGCTAGTTTACTAATGCTAATTGGATGGCCAGAGTAAGAAATCCGACGTAGCAATAAGGCTAATGAAGTTCCAAATACGGCAACGATAATAAAAAATGATGTTTGCCAACTTTTACCTGAAAAAGGGAGACCTCTCGAACGCTCCGCTTGGCTTTTATTTCGTAATTCTCGGGAAATA
>NC_051413.1:12625420-12625758 GCF_015228065.2 Penaeus monodon
TAACAGAGGTTGTGAAGCGTCATGGAGATACGAAACATTGGAAATGTAATGAATACAAAGAGAAAGATGGATAATGCGGTAATTGCATAGAAAATGGAACGGAACAGAAATAATGACAGAATCATCGCAAAAGAAACGATAATAAAGACAGTAATAGAGGAAAAGAAAATAAGCAGAACAGAAGGATGGAATAATAATGGATAAAAGGGAACACTCAAAGAAAGTGAAAGGTTATAAAAGGAGAATTAACGAAAATAAGAAAAGAAAACGGACAAATATTCCAGAAGAAATGGAAGAGAAAATGGAATGATCAGCGATAAAAAGGAACACCTGGAGAG
>NC_051413.1:12625818-12625933 GCF_015228065.2 Penaeus monodon
GGGGGAAAAGAGATCTGGAAGCAGAGGAGAGGATCAGAGAGGCATTTGGCGCCTGAGATTAAAGAAAGCGGAACGAGGGAAGGACTGAGAGACCGGCCTTCTGAGACTATTTTTA
>NC_051413.1:12626275-12626342 GCF_015228065.2 Penaeus monodon
TTGTACATATTGTAAATCGCACGATCTATTAATGAATCCAATTACCTAAACTTCAGATAACTTATTT
>NC_051413.1:12626463-12626683 GCF_015228065.2 Penaeus monodon
TGTACGGATAGAAGCTAACTATTCACTACATTTGCATAAACATCAACACAAATCCAAGCGTTGTATTGGAATGTTAGAATCTTTACTTTTTGGAATATATTTGAGAATCTCGAGGGAATTTTGCGAATCAGGAATTTGCTGAATAGATGGAAACTTTCAATAGACCATCGGTTTGGGTGAAAAAGGCAGGAATGCATGAAAAGAGAAAGGGAAAATGAGA
>NC_051413.1:12627114-12627258 GCF_015228065.2 Penaeus monodon
GTCCTTTAAAACCTAAATGAACCGGGAAATGATCTTCAGAATGGGAATTTCGTTCCTCCCATGAATTTCAAAACACGACCGCGGGCTCCGTCAGAATCTTCGGAATACAATTTGAAAATCCTGAGCTCAAAGTCCATAGATTAC
>NC_051413.1:12627534-12627790 GCF_015228065.2 Penaeus monodon
GAGCTGAACCCCACAGATGACGGAGGGGCTTGCAGAAAATTCGCAACAAGTATAAAACACTGAAAAAGGAAAAGAAAAATATAGACAAATAAACTAAAGAAATGGAGATGATGCATATTGTACAAAGAAAGAAAAGAATAATTCAACGGGTTATAAAAGGCTTTATCTATCCACTTAAAGTAGTGAAGTTTCAGTATTACTGAAGACAGCATCACTGGATATTGTATATTAGTAAAATAATTCTTAAATCATTTCA
>NC_051413.1:12628707-12628776 GCF_015228065.2 Penaeus monodon
TGAACACGCTGTTGTCTACCTGTCACAAATTCAGTTAAAGTACTTAAAACTTTACGACCAGCACTAATA
>NC_051413.1:12630441-12630709 GCF_015228065.2 Penaeus monodon
CCGACTACATCTGAGAAATTTTGTTGAGATAACTGCAAGTTCATTCAAATTCCACGAATATTACAAAAACTAAGTCGCAATACTTTGGACGGCTGGGGCCAGGATTAAACTCGACATCACCCGATAACAAATTAATAATTCCATATAAACAAAGACCATAAATTTGAGAAAGAACTCAATTATCAAAAACCCAGAGATTCTTAGCAACCTCTGACCACTGAAGGCCTACCAGTGACTGGGGGCCATGGCTGAATCGACATTCATGATT
>NC_051413.1:12630849-12631072 GCF_015228065.2 Penaeus monodon
TCCAAAGGATGCCGTTGGCAGCGAAACCACTCGTCCGCCTTTGCTATAGGAGCAGGGATACCTAGAGCCCCCATGGCATGAACGCTCATACGCTTTTTGGGGACACACAATAACTGGTGGTGCGCAAGTGAGAAATTAAGGGAGGCATTTCCTCCCTGGGTTCTAAGACCCCATCTGCTCATAGACCGTTAGCATGCAAGGTTTTGCTGATATGCTGCTCAGC
>NC_051413.1:12631474-12632343 GCF_015228065.2 Penaeus monodon
ATAACTAAGAGTCTCATTTATGTGTCGGCCTTAAATCGTGTTAGTCTTGCGTCATAAACATTTTTTTTTGTATTGTTTTATTGTTCTCTTGGTGTGGTGTCCTCATTCACACTTATGTAGGCTACATAGCAAGAGGGGCATTGTGAAATCTGCATTAGAAATAACTTTTAATTTTGTCCTGAGATTTATGCTATTACATCGAGAGACAAAACACATACGATAAAGCTGTTTTGTCTTTTTCTATTTTGTTTTGTTTCTTATTGTTTGTTATTTTTTGTATTTTGTTTTCTTTTTTTTATCTTTACCAATCTAAGACAAGCTGGGTTTTAATCTCCCGTGATCTAGCTTGAGGGATCGTACCTTTATTTACCCTAAAGCTATAATCCTACTATTTAGTTCTTTCTATTTTTTCTATCCATTATAACCTAAAGCTATAAGCCTACTATGCAATTATTTTCAACTTGTCTTTTTTTCGATCTACTATAATCTACTCGATATAATACGCTCGTGTTCAAAGCAAACAGACTTAGTGAGGTTTCTCCCGCGGGGCTCGAAAGGGTAAGGGACCATGTATGTAAAGCCTGGAAGTTATGAGGAAAGATGATTTTCTTCTCCGTGTGTTTATATTAAGGGTATTAGATATTTGGGTCGTATTTAATTTTCTGCATTAATTGCCACGTGGATCTGTAATATTCAGAAATGTGTTACAGTTTTTTTATGCATAAAAAATGGCAATTCTCATGAAACAATTTAATAGCTTATTACTTCTAGGCATAACGATAATAATTTAATTAATTTTCAAGTAATTTTAAAGTATATAATGTGTATATATAATTCTAATTAACATTAACATTTTAACTATATCAAGC
>NC_051413.1:12632376-12632463 GCF_015228065.2 Penaeus monodon
CGACATAAAACAGAAAAAAAAATTAATATAATTGTTGAGAAACAAAAAACACACAGAAAATTACACGAACGCCTTAACACAGCATTG
>NC_051413.1:12632674-12633690 GCF_015228065.2 Penaeus monodon
ATCACATGGTCTCTGAAATACACGATAATCTTTTCCCTTTCGCTCGCGAGAAACCCTTTGTTTGAGATATATTCATTACTTCCCTTCTCTTCCCCTTTTATTTTCCCTTCCCCTTTATCCTTCCTTCCTTTTTCCTTCGTTTATGCTTCCTTTGCCCTTTTAACCTGCCTCTCTCTCCTCGCCAGCTCACTCACTCCCCCTCGAGTCACTTCGCTGAGATGAACCTCCAGGCACCCCCTCGCCCCGGCTCCCCTTAAGGGACTTAGGCCACAGCTCCCCTTTCCCCTTTAACGCTCTTCCCTCCATCTGTTACTTCCTCCTACCATTAATTTTTTTTCGCGGATTTTTGCCTCCGCTTTTCATTATGTTGACTCCCTCCCCTCCCCGGCTAATCTCCCTCCACGCCTCCCTACCCCCTCCCTCCACAACATCCTTACCCCTCCCCCCACTTCCTACGGTTACCTCCTCCCTCCGACCTTACCCTCCGCCCTCACCTCCCTCTCCACCTCGTTCTTTAAGTTGGCCTCTAGACCTCTCCCTTCCCCTCTCCCCCGCACCGACATCCCTCCAATCTCTACCCCTTCCTTCCTTACCCCTCCCCTCTATCTCTCCTTCCCCTCCCTTACCCAGAACGCCCATTCATTTCCCCCTTCCCCTTCCCCTCCTTAACCCCATCCCCCAACAAATATTCTCCCTCTCCCCCTCACACCCAAAAAAACATCCTTCTTCTCTCCCTCTCCTCCTCTCCCCCTTCCTACCCTCCCTCCCCCAAAAAAATCCTTCTCTCCCTCCCCTCCTCTCCCCCTCCTCTTCCCCTCCCTCCCCTCCCCCCCATCCGTCATCTCTCCCCGCGCGCTCTCCTGTCCGCAAATAGCCCGAGGACCTCTCCGTCGCCGTCCATGAATAAATTATAAGTTCCGACATTACAATAGCGACTCAGACGATGCCGCTTGTGAAGATACGCTTGGGAGGGGGAGGGGGGGTGAAAAGAGTAGAGGGAACAGAGAGTATGCGTG
>NC_051413.1:12633868-12634131 GCF_015228065.2 Penaeus monodon
TATCCCCCCCCCAAAAAAAAAAAAAGACCACCCCACACCCTAAGGAAAAAAGAAAAAAGAAGAAAATCATAGTCACAAGGCATGAATTTTTTCCTCCGTCTCCCTCGCCAGCTCCTACGCTGCTCCGAACACCAACTAATTCTTTTTATTTAGACAGCAACCGAGTCGGAAGTTCTCCTGCAGAGGGGCCTGTTGCGGCAGCTTCTTGCACGCCGCGTCTTCCATTCAATAATAGATAAGAGCAGAGGAAAGGTGAGGAAGAA
>NC_051413.1:12634525-12634877 GCF_015228065.2 Penaeus monodon
GGCCAAACACGGAGTCCAATTTTTAAAGCTCTTTAGTGTAAGCGGTAAGGCAGTTGCCAGACACCGCTAGAAGGTCGCCTGTTTTTTCCATGGTCTTAGAAACATATATTTCTTGATTAATTTAATCATCTCTAATTATCCTTATCTTTACTGACGATGTAGTTTCATAGCCATCACAACTGTCACTGTATTTATAATAAGTTACAATGGAAGTGAAGTATCATTTTAAATATCTAATCATATATTGATATATATTGATGCTGACCTATCTGGTAATATTAATAAGTGAGAATACTTGTTTTTAGTTGACATTTCCCTTTCAACATGAACTAATTTTTATTACTGACAATTC
>NC_051413.1:12635057-12635238 GCF_015228065.2 Penaeus monodon
TCAAACGGCTAATTTCGCCCCCAATAAACCGGCCAAAGAAAAAATAGCTTATTTGTCCCCCGAGGCTTCCAAGTCCGATTATGCTTCCTTGCTGAGACCTCGACATGCGTCAGCAGCGCCTTCATTAGCGGGGACACGTGTGGCGTGCGAGGCAAAAGCGTTCGGAAAGTAAGGCTTTATT
>NC_051413.1:12636420-12636657 GCF_015228065.2 Penaeus monodon
GCCTCGTTCTCACCCACGCAAGACAAAGCAGAGTCAGTTCAGCGCACGAATACTTAGCCAATACTTAATGCTGTTCCGGTCGTGACGCTGTTTGCTCCTCGATGAACATGTGTGCTGATGATGATTGAAACAAATATGTATTCTGCTATTCATTAGTAGCATGAACGCGACGCATTGTTGTAATGGAGATGGCCTCTTTTGCGTTTTTAAAGAGAATGTGTTTGTTTGTATATACAC
>NC_051413.1:12637402-12637621 GCF_015228065.2 Penaeus monodon
GTTTAGAATACAAGTCAATTTCTTAAAATAATCTTGGGTATTTTAATTTATATTACTTCCAAAATCATTAGCTGTATTATTACAAATACAATTAATATATTTCATAAAAAAACACTTAACTGTACGAATAACTAACCGTAATAGAAGAAAATGGGTTATGGGTGGACTTCCAAACTGGATACTGGGATATCCATGACCTATTCATGACATATCCCTGAC
>NC_051413.1:12637881-12637945 GCF_015228065.2 Penaeus monodon
CGTTAATAGCCACACGGATCACATATTAGAAGCCATTTTCCATTGACTTCCTTGTGGAAAGCCT
>NC_051413.1:12638396-12638499 GCF_015228065.2 Penaeus monodon
ATAAATCCCAACATGATCATCAGCTTGTTTACTCTCACTAAAGAGGCTTGATGTGTGTTTACTCGAGGGGGAAGTAACATGGTGTGCTCATATACTCACGGGA
>NC_051413.1:12638976-12639339 GCF_015228065.2 Penaeus monodon
ACTATTATATAGTCCAAGACTGAGAACTGCAGTGAGACCGTGCAGTGTCGGTAGAATCCAATCTATTGTGAAGGAGATTTGAAAGACTAATGCTACAAAGTCTATCCAAAATGAAAGCGTAAATGCGTGGATTAGGATGAAGGTTGGAATTGATTTGACGAAATTGAAGATATCTTTTTAGAGAAGCTGGATCTACGACATACTCCAGCACTCCAATTTTCATTTTACCATAAATATTATCCAAATCCCTACAGGGCTGCCGATCCCTCCTTGCAACTGACACAATCCAGGGAAGTGCTCGGATCTCGCTCTGCTTTGTAGGGAGGTCTGTTGACTCTAGGCTGCAGGACGGGCGTTGACCTT
>NC_051413.1:12639790-12640398 GCF_015228065.2 Penaeus monodon
GCAAACTGCCTCCCCAAGCGCTGTGCTTGTGCCTGAGGAATCCCCGGCCTCCTCGAACACATGCACGCACACGCACGCAAGGCAAACAGCTCGTATCGTTAAGCTTGTTTCTTCCACACGTTTCTTATCCTCGTGTTTTCCGTAACTCAATTCGCTGTTGTGTTATGCCTGGTCGGATCATGCATACAAATATTACCTTTTGTCACGAGATGTTCCTGTGTCATTATTTTCTTTTTTTTTATTTAGTTGTAATGGCAAGAGCTCTTCCTTGTCATTATTATTAACACGAATATGTTTGGCAAAAAGTATTACTTGAGATTCTAAGTACAGTCTTCTTTTCTCCCAACTGAGGGTGTGGGTAATGTGTGATCCACTAGTTTCGAAAATAGTATCGGTACATTTTCGAAACGCGTATCCGAAACAGTTTCGATACTCTTGTCTGAAGCAATTTCGACATTGGTAATCGGAATACTTTCGAGTTTCGTAGCCGTAGCACATGCCAATACGGGGTGTGGGCATGCGATTCGGACACAGTAGTCGAAAATGATGGCTCCTACGCTGGCAACACTTAGTGGTGAACTAGGAACTGGAAGGAAAATGTGAAATGT
>NC_051413.1:12640438-12640696 GCF_015228065.2 Penaeus monodon
TAAGAGGGGAGGGGAGAGCCATTTCCACGAAACTGGGGAGTGTATTACGTTTTATCGAATTTAAAGAAACTCGTTTATATAACTCCTGTTTTTAAATTTAAAGCAAAATAGATTTCATTATAAAGCTGCTGTTATAGATATTGTGTATATAACACCACAAAAAAGGGATTCACTTTAGCCGCTAAGTACTTAGGCTTACCTCTGTCTCTGTACGTATAAACTCACTCTCTCTTCCTTTTTTCACTCTTATGAAACAGA
>NC_051413.1:12641128-12641645 GCF_015228065.2 Penaeus monodon
TAATAATCCACCAATGTAAACTTCCAGGCATTTAAACGCCCTCGCTCTACCTGGACACCCACGCAAGCACACAAGCAAGCACTGAGCGCAGCGTCATCCTCGTCTTTGTTTGGCTAACTATATTCCCTTTTCCCAGCAGCGATTACGAGCCTAATCTTTTTTTCTCTCTCTCGTCCTTATGAATCGAGATTTGGTAAATGCGATACGCTCTTTTCCCTTTATCACTCCCTTGTGTTTAATGAATCGTTGAGGAATTAATTTCTGGTTGTTTATCACTTGGGATGATTATGCTTTTGGAATTCGTTCAGTGGATATGATCGTTGTTAGTGCAATTGCAATGTCGAATAGTGATCTTGAATTGTAGTTGTATTTCAGGAGGTCTCGTTTAATATTGCAAGGTTGGCCGGTTAAGTGAGCAGAATGAGAGGAATATTGATGTTTTTTCCTCGGTGTATGGGGTATTTTCCCGTACGTAATTATGCAATTATGCAATGAACTATAATTTTTACGGAGGGGG
>NC_051413.1:12641812-12642146 GCF_015228065.2 Penaeus monodon
CCCTCTCCACCTCTCACGCCCTTTTTCTCAATTATCATCCGTTTTCTCTCTTTACCTTTCTTATTTCTCCCCTCCTCTTTTTTTCCCATTTTTTATCGTCTGTTATCGTCTTCTTTTCTCTCTCTTCCCTCCTCTCTCTCTTATCCTCTCCCCTCCTACACCTTTTTCTAAATCATACCCTTGTTTTCTCTATCTTGCCCTCTCTCTTTCTCTATTAGCCTTTTCCCACTCTCTGTCGTCTTTCCCCTCTACACATTTCATAAGCTCTTTTCACCCTTTTCCTATTTACCATCCTCTTTTCCTCTCTCCCCCCCTCCCCCCCTCCGCTTTCCCG
>NC_051413.1:12642189-12642657 GCF_015228065.2 Penaeus monodon
GTCCCTTTCCCCTCTTCCCTCCTTCCAATTCTTTTTTCTCGTCCTCCTCTCCTCCTTTCCCCCTCTCCCCTTCCTCTTTTTCCCCTCTTCCCTTCTTCCAATTCTCTTTTCTCCTCCTCTTTTCCTCTTCCCCCTATTCGCCCCCTTCCCCCCTCTCCCCTTCCTCTCTTTCTCCTCCTTTCTCCCTCTGTTCAACCAAAAGGAAATACGTAATGCAAACAACTTAATCTTCTAATTCTACATGCTTTCTTGCAACACGGACTTTGATCGCAAATTGCAGACGAAGTGCAGTATACCTGGATATGGAGACGAAAGCGGGTGAATAAAAAAAGATAATCAAGTGCAAGAGAAAAGTTAGAAAAAACTGATTGGTAAGTCAGTTTGGATATATATGAACATGAATATCACTTTCATATAGAAAAACGATTAACGTTTCCACATGTATACGAAGAAAAATATATATTTTAT
>NC_051413.1:12642820-12643449 GCF_015228065.2 Penaeus monodon
GAAGGTTTTCTTGATATTTTAAAATAGTGCTCCTTATCACTATCAGAATTATAATAATATATTACTGGATTCGACCTAATTAATCAGTCATTTCATTAACTATTCATCAACTTGAGAGATCTCGATAGAATTAATTAGACCACATAATCACTGGCAGAATATCGGGCCAATTCATAATTTAATTAATTTTCTTGTAAAATATCAAGCCAATTAATTAGTTATTTTGTTAATATGTTTTTTTCCTTGATTAACGAAAAATAGCGAGACGATTAATTAACTGATTCATCTATTGGTAAAATATCGAGCCAATTAATCAATTTACAAGTGAAATATTTACAAGTAGAATATCAAGCTAACCGATTAATTTATTTACTGGTAAAATATCGAGACGATTATTTAATTTATTAATTTACTGGTACATTGAGTACATTTATCAGTTTATCTACTTACAGGTAAGATACGAAGCCAATTAATTCTCTCATTCGGATACCCCTAAAATACGGAACCAATTAATAGACTCCATCATTTACTGATAGAGCATCAAGCTAATTAATTAACCAATTTACCGGTTAAATATATCCTGACAAGTGCTGTGGCTTGCCCTTGGTCGAGGAACCAGCTGGTAATTT
>NC_051413.1:12643492-12643875 GCF_015228065.2 Penaeus monodon
AGAGGAAAAACGCATTAAACTGGGTAGCGGTCGTTGAAGCAGGGTGCCAGGTAGGTTATTTGCTTTACATTGACACTGGTGATTTTTAAATAAAATTAGAGGGATTTTTTTTCTTCACATGATGCAATCAGCCAGTCATCACTAACTTCTCAAGTGCAAGAGTAAGTAATACGCGAATAAATTCGTTATTGCAGTTATCCTCATATCCTCAAAAATACTGTATGAATGAGATTGCTAAAAAAAATATACATTAACTCGGTAATTTTTTTAATTTTTTTTTTGAAAGATGCATTCACAACTCCCAATTAAAATTTGTCAGGAAAAGCATATAAGTTTCCGTCTTTGATATCACTGGACAAGTTTCTTCAAGTTATTTGTCGTTA
>NC_051413.1:12644459-12644628 GCF_015228065.2 Penaeus monodon
GTCAGTTTCTTTACCTTACCCTTCCCCCTCCCCACATTTCCCTTGCGCATCCCTCACTTCACTTTATCAATGTTCCCTTCTTTTTTTTACTTTATCTCAATTTCCCCTTTTGTTTATCACATTTCTTTCGCATTTTATCCCTTTTCTTTCCATTAATCACCTCCCATCA
>NC_051413.1:12644799-12645093 GCF_015228065.2 Penaeus monodon
AGACGAAGGCGGTGCTCAGTTAAGTGAAAAAAGAAAAGAAATTTTGTTCACGTCTCTCTCTACTACACCGCTATTTTCACAAAAACTCTAAAATCTTTTAGTGTGTATTATCTTCCCCCTAAGGATTTTCTGCCTCAGAGAATCGTGGCAAGGAGAATGTGGTGGTAAGGGAAGAGACAGGAATAATAAACATGCGTCGAAGGGAGAGGAGAGAGGAGGAAGACCAAAGTAACGAGGTTTCAAACAGATATAAACACTAGCTATTATACGGGATGTTTTTTTGTTTTTTTGTTG
>NC_051413.1:12646443-12646860 GCF_015228065.2 Penaeus monodon
TTCAGATATTCATCTGCCAAAGACTTTTCTTTATAATGATTCACTTTTTGAGCAGTAACACACACAAAACGAAATAATTATATAATGGATCTGCCCTAGAAAGCTCCTTTGATTGAGCTTATTCCAGCTAAAAGGATCATTAGTTTCTAATTGGCCTATTTCTTATTTGCGACAGGGTAGAGGGTGGCGAGATATTAATGGGTCAAGATACCAAGAAAGCAATTTGGATTTCAGGATCTTGAGTAAAAATCTTCCGCCTGATTTTGCTATTCATTTAATCGTGTTATTATCTTAGTCATCACGCAGTGTCGGTGTGATGGAGGATGTCAGCGTGAGTGGCGGTGTTCTGAATAGTGTTCTTCAACATTAAGGTGAATGGAGTTCTTTACACTAGTTATGACTATGTGAGTTAATGAA
>NC_051413.1:12646898-12647016 GCF_015228065.2 Penaeus monodon
ATGAAACTATAACTGATTAGAGGTATAAGAGGGAGTTTATGACGTAAAACCGGATCATTAGCAAATGGCTTAATAACTATAGTAAAGCAAGGAGTAAGATAATGGCTGCAATGCTTAA
>NC_051413.1:12647107-12647715 GCF_015228065.2 Penaeus monodon
GATTTAGTCTGTTATGATTTGAATAAATTACGACTACGTGGATGAATATACCTACAAAACAGACCACAGGGAGGATACAGTTTATATCATTAATAGACCAATATATGGGAGAGTGAGTAAATAGGTCATGGTTTTGGATAAAACATTGACCTACAAATCGTAGTGTTTTAAGCTCTATTTCAGAATTATTTTGAATTTGAAAATCAGATCGCTATATATTTGCGAGTGATTATGTATGCATGAACAATTAATACGGTGACAGCAAAAGGCTCATGAATATTTGCGTTAATTGATATTTACATTGGGGGGTTTAGTGAGTTGATTAATATCAACGGTTTCGTGGTTGTTTTCTTATTTCTATTTTTAGCATCATTATTGCCGATATGATTCATTATTACATCACTGTTGTTACGATCATTACTATAAATAATATCCTTATCCTTATTCTCTACTACTGTTATTATTTCACGATTTCTGTTACCTCAGATTTCGTTAATTCTATTGATATTAATTAATATTCTTATTATCATCCTATCTGAAACTTGACTTACATAACCTCGATCTTTCACTCACTTTTCAGGTCCTTATTTACTTAAACTTTGCCACAA
>NC_051413.1:12648312-12648402 GCF_015228065.2 Penaeus monodon
AGGCAAGCTAATATTGCCTCCATGCTTTTGCTTGCTCGCCTGCTTCGTCTCCAGCAAGGCTCATGTCATGGCGCTTTCATTTCCGATCTC
>NC_051413.1:12649707-12649982 GCF_015228065.2 Penaeus monodon
TGCGAAACGACAAAGATGAATACATGAATAAATATATCCATGCTATTCATTACGGTCCCCATCATTTTCCGAGAGTGATGAGCGACGCCCTGAAGACAGATGTCATTAGAGCTCAAAGCAAAGCCCCCCCCCCCCCCCCGTGTCAAAGCCTCATAAGGAAAGTAGACAGGATCAAAGGAGGCGCTCGCTGGACTCTTCAGCGCCCCCTCCGGTAGACTTTGGCGAGGATCGACCTTTATGTAACGGTCTTGTTTTCTTTTATATGACGCGGTTTT
>NC_051413.1:12650159-12650340 GCF_015228065.2 Penaeus monodon
CGGGAAGAAAAAAGCAGAAAACAAAAACCTAAAAATAAGTCTCAGTTATACATAAGATAATGCTTACTGATTAGCTATATACTGTGTATTTATGGAGTTGATAAATATGGTAAAAAACTCAATTCTATTATCTCTCTCGCTTGTAGGTGATATTCTGTAAATCCAACTGTTACAGGTATTC
>NC_051413.1:12650497-12650695 GCF_015228065.2 Penaeus monodon
CTCTGCCAGTAAGCAGAAAGGCAGAGCAGACTCCCTTAACACAGGGAAGTCGTCTCTACAGCCACTCAGGGACAACACAAAGGGAATCAAGGCTGCTTAACGCTTTGGCAGAGGATGCGCATCATAAAATCTTTTTAAGAGATTTGATGCGAGGGAATCTTTTTGGCTGTGGGCCTTTGCTGGGCGAGAGGAGACCAA
>NC_051413.1:12651621-12651925 GCF_015228065.2 Penaeus monodon
GTAGAAGAAAGAGAAAAAGTGTATAAATGCTGTTGGTGGCTACGCTATACCATGCATTTTGGCAGTGACAAGGCTAATTATGATAATTACAGTAATAGCGGAAAAAACTAACCGACGTAATTATGATCCTAATTTTCACACGTCCCTTTACTGTAACTCTGTCTTTAAAACTCAACCCTTTTTTACCGCTAAAAAAACAACAAAAAACGAATATAATCCAAAGAATTTCAAAAAATTCTTTAATATACAACTCTAAATTAGTCTAAACAAATAAAAAAGTAAAGATTTTATCTGTATAACTTAT
>NC_051413.1:12651962-12652257 GCF_015228065.2 Penaeus monodon
GAGTCAATGTAGTTCTCATAATCTCTCATACGCAACCCTGATTTAGTACCACTCGTACAAATGCAGTTATATCCATGATACGATTCATGTTACACTTGCATATATGCCGCGCTTCTGTTGCCTAGAGGAACATACCCGAGCAGCCCCGTCGTAATATACCAAGGGCGTTTGGCTGTTAAAATTGTCTGTCCTTATGCAGTTAAATTGTAATTTATCTGAATTTAAAAGATTAGGTTTTGGTGCAGCGAACGCAGTGACTTGGTGTGTAGTGTGTGAACTAGGTTTGTATGTGCAT
>NC_051413.1:12652661-12653044 GCF_015228065.2 Penaeus monodon
GTAGAAGAAAGAGAAAAAGTGTATAAATGCTGTTGGTGGCTACGCTATACCATGCATTTTGGCAGTGACAAGGCTAATTATGATAATTACAGTAATAGCGGAAAAAACTAACCGACGTAATTATGATCCTAATGACACTAATAACAGGAGTTACAAACTTTCCGAAGATAATGCTGATAGTAGTAGTAATATTTTCGTCTTGCATCTATCTTTTTTCAAAGTAGTAGAACTCATGATTGCTCTCAATGTAGTCGTTTTGAATTTAGAGCAATCAGTTCAATTACGAAAATCAGTAAGTGGAAATATATCTGTAGATATGTACCCTGTTTTATTTACAAACACATACACACACATGCGGTCACCCCCTCCCCCCTACTCGAATG
>NC_051413.1:12653195-12653749 GCF_015228065.2 Penaeus monodon
TCGTTATCACAAGTTACAAAACGTACAGCCCTATTGTGACCGCATCGCACAACCGCAACAAAAGGAATCTTTATCAAATGGACGGGTTGTTTACGTTAGGCCGGATGTCTGCAAGCAAAAGCATGCACTCGCTAACACACGGCCTTGTGAACCGAATAGTGTGTTTTTAATATATCAGTGAATAACAAGAATAAGGGTGCATGACAAAAGAGCCCGTGTTTATACATGTTCTCTCTCTCTCAGCGAATTTATGAAGAGAAATCATTCATTGCAAAATCGTGCTGAAAGTATATCTAAAGACTATTCTCATAAGGAATTCTGCGTGTCTTTAGTTTAGTTTAGTTTGTATTGGTAGTCACGTAGTATAGATATTTATGAGGTAAATCACAAGAGCAAATGTGGTTTCATGGATGTGTCACCTTTGTCTGTGTGAGCTTCGATTGAAGCTTCGATTGGGCTTGGTAGATGCAAAGACAAATAAAGAAGGGGAAGTAAAACAGAATAAGAAATTAAAACAATGAGTCTTTAGATCAGAAAAGAGGTGCCATACCTCA
>NC_051413.1:12654160-12654666 GCF_015228065.2 Penaeus monodon
CATAATCGTCATTCCTGTATTTAAAGGCGCCTCTCGTGCAGCAGGAAATTACGTATTTGGTTCATCCTACCTTCTGTTTTCCACTTTTCTCTCTGCTTACCCGTTCTGGTTCTCTTCCTTCTTCTTCCATGTGCTCATCTTTTAAGGTTTTCCTTCATTAGTGTTTTATTTTCTTCATCTTGCCCAGAACCGCCGCAAGGGAAGGTCGAGCGAGACAGCGTTATTTGTTATCGGGTTTCTTGCTTTTGCAACGGCTTTTATTGAAAACCTTATCTTGCGCTTTTCATCACGTACAAAATAACAGAACTACATATTTGGATTTACGATATCCATGCCATGTTCAGGGTCCCGCGAACGCCACTTTTCCAGCTCTCCGTCTTTGATCTCTGCGTCTCTGTCTATATCACTTTCATTTCTTGTCTTCAGCGTCCAAATTGATCTCGTATCCAAGGGGACATTCGTTGAGGGTCATGCTGTCTAAGCCATGGGGTGATGCGGTAGAGTGG
>NC_051413.1:12656164-12656448 GCF_015228065.2 Penaeus monodon
CACATGAGTACACCGCCTTACACAGTCCCTGTTTATAAACTGTGAGTATGGACTTGCATTGATATATATTTTTGCCAGCTTGTAACATCTGTGGAATTGACAAAGATCCAGGTACCGAATGTAATGGAATTTGTTTTCAGCCTCTTTCCGTAGCACATGAGCGAAATCCAGGAACAGGACAAGCGTATACCTTGGCTCTACTCACCTTGGTATCCAACTTTCGGCGCCAGCGACTCGCTTAAATACGACTTGTCGACTATATCATCAGTTTGCTTATGTTTCAC
>NC_051413.1:12656513-12656586 GCF_015228065.2 Penaeus monodon
GAATCATCCACAGATCATACCAAAAGGATCAAAAGAGGCTACAAAGACCGTATCAAAGAAAAACCCCTGACAG
>NC_051413.1:12656817-12657025 GCF_015228065.2 Penaeus monodon
CTTGATGAAAATAATGTGGATCTCGAATAATTATCCCGAGTTAATTGATAAAATTACTGTAAATTAAAGCGAATAATCTTTTGAACAACATCAGTCCCTCCCTCATATAATACATAATGGAATTTTACATCCCGGTATTAATCACATTAACCTTTAAATGGATAATTTTAGTAGCAAAGGGAACAACTGCAAGAACACTGAAGAGCGT
>NC_051413.1:12657379-12657656 GCF_015228065.2 Penaeus monodon
CGGTGAGTTTGTGTTCCCGCGTCCAAGCCCTTTCTCCCCCGCGATTCCCGTTGCAAGAGCGCGTGCAAGCCATTCCTTCAACGAGACGCGTCAGAGGAATGCAAGAGCGCGGCAGGTCAAGCAGTAATCAAGGTCGAAGAAGGAAAAGCTCAAAGATTCCTGGAATTATGTCTTCTTCGCTTCCTTCTTCATTTCGTTAATATTTCTTTTTTACCTTTCCGTTTTCGAAGTGCAAATAAGTTAGTATTTTCTTCGTTTTTTAAAATTCTGTCTCGTA
>NC_051413.1:12658317-12658386 GCF_015228065.2 Penaeus monodon
TCCTTCCTATTCTTTCCATCGTCTCTTCTCTCTCATCTTCTTTTCCCCATTCTTCCCACCTGTTACTTT
>NC_051413.1:12658451-12658687 GCF_015228065.2 Penaeus monodon
AAGCCTAGATTTCAGCCAAAGACATCCTTATGCTTATTGATTCAGCATTTATGGTTCAAGATGTCGCCGAGCCGTATTTTCCTGAATCAGGCTGCTCGTCCGGATATTTAGAAATCGCTATTCGGATATTAAGAGATTTTTTGGGGGTCCAGGGGATGAGCGGCGGGATGGAGGAATGAGAGGGGGGGGGGGTGATAGAGTTTGATTCCGGAATTTTAGGTTTCCTTATCGTGTCA
>NC_051413.1:12659048-12659187 GCF_015228065.2 Penaeus monodon
AAATCTCTGACACTCGCATTTGTTAAATCTCTCAGATGAACTCTTTGTGGCGAGCACTGAGTGATGTGATGAAGTTAAGATTTTTTTGCAATGGAATTCAGACTCTCGTGCGAAGATTGGTTCTTGTCACAGGAACTGC
>NC_051413.1:12659264-12659905 GCF_015228065.2 Penaeus monodon
CCAGGTGCGTCACTTGCAAGGAAGAGAAAATATTTTACGTTAAAGAAAATAATCTATGTTAAGGTAATGTTTTAATCATAAATTATCACCAATTACATATTGAATGTATACGAACCGTAAAAATCTAGGTATCTTCTGTATCGAAAAAATGTCTTCTTTTTTGGCATGCAGGTCGATCAGTTAACACTCTCCTTCTCTCATACATTTTTATCATCTACCTTGTCTAGCAAAAGAATATACTTTCTAGATGTTACAAAGTAAATGCATTTTATACACATCAGAATAATTACTAAAAAGAAGAAGAAAGAAAAAGTAATACTTTATTGAATTGCCTCCCCCTTATCTAATATCAGTCCTAGCTATGAATAAACATAAAATCTCGTGATAATGGGACAGACACAAGAGAGGCTTTGTGTATGATTCCTAATGCTGACACCCTTTCTTCCTGGAAATAGAAATTTTGCGACAGTAAGCTTGCACTTATTTGAAAGCTTCATGAACACAGACTGGTCATGAGGAAGACAAGTAAAACCCATCGGTCTTTATATGAAAAATATAAATAAAACTCACTTGGCTTTCTCGTGGGAGGATATTCTCGTGTTACTTCGAACTTTTTGACGAAAAACTAAACGGAAAAGTAA
>NC_051413.1:12660662-12660894 GCF_015228065.2 Penaeus monodon
CATTGAGAAGTTTCGACACATGCGATTGCCGTTCACTGTATTATGTTTAATTTGATCTAGTTTTGACTCGTATGTGAGTGAGCAACAGTCGCTTGTGTCTAATCTTCTTAATGAATCAGACAAAGATAATAAAAAAAAAATGCTCATGAAGGCACAAATAATAAAGCGAGAGAAAGGGATAGAGAGATGGAGGGAAGGAGAGTGTAAGACATAGCGAAAGAAAGAGAAGGGA
>NC_051413.1:12661016-12662130 GCF_015228065.2 Penaeus monodon
ATGCGAAATGAAATGAGACAGAGAACACTTAATTCTACCTTTAACGTTCGTTTTTTATTTTCCAAAACTGGCAATCTCGCTCTAAATTCCCACTTCATTCACTACTTTATCCAGTTTATTAGAAAATATCCTATTATCAAGTACAGGGCAATGGAGTAAGTAGGTTATATGGTATCAAATTACATTTCAAGAATCCTGTTTACAATTTTCCAGGCGTGTGTAGGTGGGGCATCGAGAACAGAACACGTCCTTGGGTAGTTAATGGGGTGAGAAGACGTGTGCGGATGGGGCACCGGGTCAGAGGGCGTCCGTGGGTGGGGCACCGAGTCAGAGGGCGTCCGTGGGTGGGGCAAGGGATCAGAGGGCGTCCGTGGGTGGGGCAAGGGATCAGAGGGCGTCCGTGGGTGGGGCATGGGGTCAGAGGACGTCCGTGGGTGGGGCAAGGGGTCAGAGGGCGTCCGTGGGTGGGGCATGGGGTCAGAGGGCGTCCGTGGGTGGGGCACCGAGTCAGAGGGCGTCCGTGGGTGGGGCATGGGGTCAGAGGGCGTCCGTGGGTGGGGCACCGGGTCAGAGGGCGTCCGTGGGTGGGGCAAGGGATCAGAGGGCGTCCGTGGGTGGGGCAAGGGATCAGAGGGCGTCCGTGGGTGGGGCAAGGGATCAGAGGGCGTCCGTGGGTGGGGCAAGGGATCAGAGGGCGTCCATGGGTGGGGCAAGGGATCAGAGGGCGTCCGTGGGTGGGGCATGGGGTCAGAGGGCGTCCGTGGGTGGGGCATGGGGTCAGAGGGCGTCCGTGGGTGGGGCATGGGGTCAGAGGGCGTCCGTGGGTGGGGCAAGGGATCAGAGGGCGTCCGTGGGTGGGGCATGGGGTCAGAGGACGTCCGTGGGTGGGGCAAGGGATCAGAGGACGTCCGTGGGTGGGGCATGGGGTCAGAGGGCGTCCGTGGGTGGGGCAAGGGATCAGAGGGCGTCCGTGGGTGGGGCACCGGGTCAGAGGGCGTCCGTGGGTGGGGCAAGGGATCAGAGGGCGTCCGTGGGTGGGGCACCGGGTCAGAGGGCGTCCGTGGGTGGGGCATGGGGTCAGAGGGCGTCCTTGGGTGGGGCATGGGGTCAGAGG
>NC_051413.1:12662453-12662585 GCF_015228065.2 Penaeus monodon
TTTACTGCACTAATTCATTTTATCATTTATATATTTCATCTATATATCAATCCAATTGAACTAAATTGTTCAGAGATTTGAAATATTAACACAAGTCTTTTATCGCGATAATTTCGTGAAAAAAATCTTATA
>NC_051413.1:12663455-12663566 GCF_015228065.2 Penaeus monodon
TCCCTCACAGGAATACACATTACAGAATACACACAGCTGTTACAAATACATAAATTATTGGTTAACAGATTCCTTCTCAGCACAGGTATTCTAAACTCAAATAGTCCATTT
>NC_051413.1:12663612-12663879 GCF_015228065.2 Penaeus monodon
GTAAGTTTGCCTTTAAACTTCTTAAACTCCTTGGCTTGTTCCACGAATTACTGCTGTTCGAAACAAAATAAGCGTGGGTTACTGTCCAAATAAACTTAAAACAATATTAACATAAAACTCGAATGACCGTAAAGGCAGAGGAAGGGGAGTAACTTTCAGTTCACATACAGGAAAAGAGCAACACCACAGGGCATTGGCCGCTGTACCTAGGAAGTATGTATCCAGTGTGGCAAGCGATGTGTGTAGATATATTAGTATACATCATTA
>NC_051413.1:12663906-12664356 GCF_015228065.2 Penaeus monodon
TATACACACCCTCAGCTTGGCTAAAACACACCTACATGTTGATATAAGGCTAATTAGCACACGGATGCCCGACGGGACGCGCGCGCCCGCAGTGCCCGGCGGCCCTCACCTTGACGGGGATGCAGATGAGGATGAGCAGCAGGTCGGCGGTGGCCAAGGACGCCAGAAAGACGTTGGTAGTCGTCTTCAGGTGGCGGTAGCGGCAGATGGTGAAGATGATGAGGGCGTTGCCCACCACGCCCACGATGTAGGTGAGGGCATACACGACCAACGGCGGCGCCAGCTCCTCCCAGTAGAAGGTGCCGAGGGAGTCGTCGTAGTCGTACTCGTAGTCGGACGAGTTGAAGGACGTGCCGTTGCTCCCCGTGTCGTTGAGGGGGACGTCGATCCCGAGGGCGGCGCTGCTGGGGTCCGCCTCCCAATCCAGCCTCCAGGAAGCCTCGTGGGCGA
>NC_051413.1:12664454-12664984 GCF_015228065.2 Penaeus monodon
GTCGTGGAGGCGTCCCAAGTCGTATTGGCCAGAAGGCCTCGAGGCAGGTAGTCCTCCGGCGAGAGAAGGTCCGTCTGTTTGTCTCCGGTGTGGTTCCGTGCGCGTCGGGGCCAGCCGAGGGCGTCGCGAAGGCTGGCGTTGCCTGCAAGAGTCGTCATGGCTCTGGCACTGGCACTGGCACCCTGTAAGGATCGACGCGTGAGGTGCTTCGTTTATCCCTGCTCTCTGTTGTCGCTTTCTATCCCTCTCGCTCCCGGAAAAACAGACAAATGGGAGAGAAGAGAAAAGGAAAAACACGTCTCAGTCCTTATTCGCGGAGGGCGCTGGTCAGTCCCATGGCGCTTTGCTCGATGTCTGCCGATGCTTCGCGTCTCCTCGGAAGGGATTTTACTTCCATTTGATTTGCTTCTCGTGCAGCGGCCTCTGATCCCAAGCTGTCAATCTGCAATAAGAGAAAAAGACAAAATTAAGTTATAAAATAAAATCTGTCTGTTTGCCGGTGTGTAACTCTACCCATGTAATGATAATTT
>NC_051413.1:12665262-12665329 GCF_015228065.2 Penaeus monodon
TGACAAAGGAAACCATAATATCTTGAGGGATGTTAAATAAATTACAATAGCGTTAAGGAATCCGAAG
>NC_051413.1:12666068-12666199 GCF_015228065.2 Penaeus monodon
GGGGATTATCCTGAATTCACTTCCTTGTAATTCTGATCCTGTCTATTCAACGTTCTCTTACTACAACATTTTCTTGCATTTTCTCCCTCTACATATTCTTCTCATTATCACCTTACACCCTTCTTTCGTTT
>NC_051413.1:12666264-12666973 GCF_015228065.2 Penaeus monodon
CAGGCAACTAATATTTTTAATGTAATCATCTCAAACTTTATTTTTAAAAATCATATATGTTTTAAACTTTCTCTAACCCCCGATACCCAAGCGCGGGGGACAGTTAAACATGATTATATTCAAAGATAAATTTCAGAAGTGCACGTGCAAGGAGCCTAAATAGTGTATTAACCCTCAGAAGGTTTATTCATTTTACTATACGCTATGTTATGCATGTAATGCCTTATATATTCTTTGTCTCCATAATCAGTGTCGTTTTCAATACTCGTCTCGATTTCTCGTTCCTCTATCTTTATCTTTTATTCTCTTCGTGTTTACTTTGGTCCTTCTCATCGTGTCATTTCTTTCTTCTCCTTTATTACCTCACACTTCTCCGGTTCTCTGTTTTATCATACATTTCCCCAATTATCTTTCCTGGTCTTTCTTCCTCTTTCTCTACCTCATATTTCTCATCGTAATCCTCCCGATCTTCTTCATATCGTTTCCTTCTCCTTTATTGCTGCACATGGCTTTCCTTTTCCTTTTTTATTACCTATTATTCCAATTATCTTTCCTGAGATCACTGCTACTTCCTCTCCCTCTCTCTGACTCCTTTTCCTCTTCGCACTCCTCCTTTTGGCGTTTTATTCTGTCGTTTCCTTCTTCTCCCTTACATATCATTGTTTCTCCATTTTATCGTACATTTTCCCTATTACCACCTCTCGAATTA
>NC_051413.1:12667044-12667253 GCF_015228065.2 Penaeus monodon
TTATTACTTCGCATTCTTTCAATTTCCCTTTTTATCATATATTTCCCCACTTATCCTTTCTGGGTTTAGTTTAGCCCCGGGAGCGAGGCAAATTTCCTTTAACAAATTCGCCACAGTAAATCAAATGTCATAACTTCAGTGGCCAACTTGAAGTCTGGGAAAATAGACTTTCCTTTTTCAATATAAATGTATTTGATATTATTCCACTC
>NC_051413.1:12667370-12667440 GCF_015228065.2 Penaeus monodon
ACACATACAACATACACTATAAATTCCGCTACATACTCTCACCCTTCTCTCACAAATACACAACACACAT
>NC_051413.1:12667631-12668450 GCF_015228065.2 Penaeus monodon
ATACACACACATGCAATTTAACATTAGTTTCATTCAGTGTTTTATATCAATAAAAAAAAAATCTTCATAAACAATCTATTTAGGGAAATGTTATGGCTAACAGGACATTGCACTCATACCGTTTGAAAAATGTTTGATTTGCAATCACGAAAAGATTGGTATTTTTTATCATTCTTCCCTTTGATCTGTCTTATCTGCATTTAATGAATGAACATTTAACTTCTTGGACTTGGACTGGCGAAGCTGTTATACAGAAAGATTGTTTTCGGGATGGTGCTAATGATTAAACCACTAAAAATGGACCAAAGGCCTTTGTGTATTGAAGGCCCATTATATAAAGGCATTAATTTAATGTTAAAAAAATCACCAGAGAATTTGTAGCATTTATACTATTGCTCTATCATTTATGTAGCACCATACATATATTGAACATAGCATCCGATATTTATAGAACTATATATAATACCGTTGCTTCTATCTCTTACACAGCTTCATAGACACAGCAAATGTAACAAACCCGGCATGCAATGTATCTACACAACATACAATACTGTCACTCCAACTCATATAGAACAGATGAAACATCCAGCAATGCGCTCTATATAAGGAAGACAAACAGTGTTCCTGTGGCCAGCGCTCAGCTATCAACTTCGTCAACATCATTTAAGAAGTGTTTGTGCCTTAGCGCAGGTAAACACAGTCGCCCCAACTCTGTTCCAGAAATTACATCTGCTAAATAGAACCGCGTCATGGTATGATTGTTGTATAGATGCGTCTGTGCTTTGTCCACCCTATGTCGAATATGTACGAATGGACAAA
>NC_051413.1:12669155-12669304 GCF_015228065.2 Penaeus monodon
AGATTGAGAATATGAGAACTTTCTATCAAGTTAATAAACGCATCTTTATCTGGCCCCGGGCGACACCTGTTAATTACCCTCTCTTTGTATGAAATAGTCGGGTTATGTATATATATTTTTTCTTGTTTTTTGTAGATTGCTAGAGAAAA
>NC_051413.1:12669751-12670062 GCF_015228065.2 Penaeus monodon
GTCCCTTTAACTCGCCCACGACCCAACGACCGTCTCTCGCCAAAGGGATATCTTTGCAACTCTGGAAACCGCTTGCAATTTGCAAACGGCTCAAGTACTGCAGATTGCACCGTAGCGGAATGGGGGACGATTGAGGAGCAAACTGGTCCGAAATTTCGAATTCTGTTTTTTTTTTTTCGTTTTGTGGGAAAAGGAAGGATTTCGTCTGCTTTCTTGTTGTTGGCGTCGAGGTTTCGGTGAAAAGAAAGATGATGGTGAAATGCCTTTTATTGCAGGTTCCGTTGATTGGAACACAATTCTGCCTCTCTTTC
>NC_051413.1:12670301-12670735 GCF_015228065.2 Penaeus monodon
CTAACTTTTTTCCTTAATCTTTCCCAGCCACGACTGTTTGCGCAGATCACCCGTTCTTTGTACAGACCCCGCAGATGTGAAGCCGGGAAACTCCGCTCACTCTGTACACGCAATTGTCACTCAAGGAGAGCGGAATCAACAGCCGAAGTTAGTGTACTCATATAGAAGGGGTGGAAGGTATAAGCTATCTGTGGGACTTTCGCTTTGTAATTGCACCGTTGAAGGGGCGTTTCGCTTGCATTGTAGTTGTTTCGATTGGGATTTTTAAAAATCCTTTTTTCATTTAATTAATGAAGGTATTAATTTTGTAATTCCGTGTATTAGTTTATTCTTTTGGCTTAGCCTTCGTGGATGTGTGTAAAAAAACGTATTTACCCGTATAGCTTTATCAGTGTGTGTTTATATATCAGTCTATTTATCTGTCTTTCACTCTA
>NC_051413.1:12670930-12671648 GCF_015228065.2 Penaeus monodon
TCCCTGTCACTTTATGGCAAACTTTCAGGCAACACGATAAATGGGAAACTTATCAGTAAACATATGAAACACTGTATGACAGATTAATATAACTAAGTGAGTTACTTCCCGGAACTGACCTCAAGTAACTTAATCTTTTGACCATACATTAAGTATGAAACTTGTGTGGGGGACCAAGCCAAGTTGGTACATTAAAAATACAATATCACCTGGACAGATCAATATAATTTATTTACAACACGACAAAGAATTGCCTAATATTTCACTCATTTTAAAATTCATTTTACTAAACGTCGAGTAAGTGATACCATGACACATGACATTTTTTTTTCTGAATATTGGATGTTCACAATCTATGAAAGTTAACCTACTCATGTCTCCATTGCACTGACTCAACCGAATCACAGGGTCAAGTATAAGTGTACAGCAAACCTCTTAACAACAAAACGAGGGTAAATTTGGATTACAGACGGATCCCTGTAGTAAAAAGTATCATGGTGACTCTATGTCCATAGTCAACCACAGGTAAGGTATACAATGTTGTGTTCTCGTCATCTTAGCCAATCCCCCCAAAAAGTTATTATTCTACCTTTTGTTATAGTATTATAATCATCATTTTGTAATCATTAGATCATTTTATCTTTATCTTTTGAATCAGTATAGTTTTGATTTTTTTTCGCTTTTATATTATTATCATTCATCTATTATGTCTTTTATA
>NC_051413.1:12672061-12672191 GCF_015228065.2 Penaeus monodon
TACTTAAATACTAACAAAAATACTGATCTGTTAATAAGCTTCACGTTTTTACTCGATGGATTTGAAATAGAAATGTGAAAATAACCTATTTATGTTGTGTCATGGAGGAATTATGCTATTAGCTGATTAC
>NC_051413.1:12672762-12672975 GCF_015228065.2 Penaeus monodon
GCTGAAACCGGCCATTCCCGGCCCAGAAACGGTCGCATCCAAATCCACACACGATCCGGCCGAGTTCTCTGGCGGCTTCGCAGGGCACTGAAGGCATTCCAAGCAGCCTCCGGGATGCGTGTCTCCTCCCGGGCGCCTGGCGGGGGAAGGGCGTCCGGGTGTTGGGGGAAAGGGCGGGGGGTGGGGAGGATTTGGCGAAAGAAGGCCTTCAGG
>NC_051413.1:12673142-12673320 GCF_015228065.2 Penaeus monodon
GGTTAAAGGTTTTAGAATAAAATCTTGGGAAGGAAAGATCAAACGTTTTGAAATGAAAATTAATGTTTTGGGAAGATCTTACGTGAAAAAAAAAATAATAATATGAATAAACTCTTTGGGAAAGCAAAGAGCTCTTGAATAGAGAGATATTATTGTTTTTGGAGGGGATTATTCTAGG
>NC_051413.1:12673780-12673856 GCF_015228065.2 Penaeus monodon
TATTGGTCAGAAATATTTTGAAAGAATCCACTTTATAAAATGGTACTAGAAACTAAGCTTTTCGAAAGAAGAGAGT
>NC_051413.1:12674082-12674387 GCF_015228065.2 Penaeus monodon
CTGAGCGCACTGTGTCTGTGTGGCGGGGGTGTACATTGTGCGTATGAATAGGGGGAGGGGGGAGAATGGGTGTGTATGCATACGTGTCTGTGTGTATAGATGTGTGCTTAGTTGCGTGCGTCTGAAGCTTTACGTGTGTATACTTGTTGCGCGCATTTTGTAAGTTTGCGTATTTGCGCCGCTGCAATTAAGCCGATTTTCTTGTCGTTTTTTTTACAACTTTGCAGCCGATCAGGAAAGTAAGTCCCTCGTAACTTTATTGATGACGCTAATACTTTTTAAATGAACCAGACCATTTTTCGGGA
>NC_051413.1:12674857-12674994 GCF_015228065.2 Penaeus monodon
CTTCGGCTTGATATATTGTTATTCCAGTTAAGTGAACCTTCGTTTCGCAAACAAAACAAGCACAAGATTCCCTAGCGCAAGTAACATCGTTCTGTCGACTGTTAGGGTAAGGTAACAGCAAAATCGATAAACAAGGG
>NC_051413.1:12675053-12675205 GCF_015228065.2 Penaeus monodon
CATAATTTTAAATGCTGACAAAACGGGAACTAAAGAGCTCGTGACTTTATATAAAAGAAAGTCTCTGACGTATGAATGGATAAATGGCTTAAACGCAAAAATACATTTGAATTTGACTTTTTTGAGAATGAATACCTTACTGAAAAAAGGAA
>NC_051413.1:12675253-12675413 GCF_015228065.2 Penaeus monodon
AATCTTTCACGTAGGGCATCCTAATGTCCTACTTCCCGAAATATAACAGCTGAGTAGTTAGCGTCAGAAAAGGTCCCAAAGAATAAACACATTTCAGGCAAAGCAAAAGGCTAATGGGCGAGTGATCGAGTTTCAGGCCGAGGCGATGGGGCGCCGCGGT
>NC_051413.1:12676285-12676356 GCF_015228065.2 Penaeus monodon
TGGGATTCTGAATTTTTTCTTCAGCTGCTTTATAAGTTGTTTATAATATAATCTAAAAAAAGAATCCTTAT
>NC_051413.1:12676373-12676568 GCF_015228065.2 Penaeus monodon
TTACGGGTGGACTCGTGGTCAAGTCACGCACACCTCTTCTCTCTCCAACTGGAAAATTATGACGTATATAAGATCAAAACGAAAAGGAAGAGAGGAAGAATAAGACTATACGAAGGTGAATCAACAAGAAAACTGTTCTTTGTCATTTGTAATTTGGTTAACTGGTTATTTTGGCTACGTCCAGTTGGAGGATTA
>NC_051413.1:12678598-12678720 GCF_015228065.2 Penaeus monodon
AAGAAAGAGATAAAGTGTCCCCTGAGTACAAGCGCAATTTCGGAAATAATTTCTGGATCAGCGGAGAATTTATAAGCTATTTATAAGGTGAAGGGAAATATCTGTCAGCGGCTGTAAAACAC
>NC_051413.1:12679126-12679727 GCF_015228065.2 Penaeus monodon
CGCAAACCTGGGTGGCCTTGCAGTCTCCAAGGTGGCCGAGTTATATCTTTCTCGTGTTTATTGGCATTTTCTACTTCCCAGATTTATCGCCGATTGCTTCTTCCCCTGGGGTATAACAACGAAGTCCTTTGTTTATATGGAATTTTTATTGCCCCGTTGAGTTATTGCTCTTTATTTTATTCCTTATTCTAAGTTGTGTGTCTGTCTGTCTCTTATAATTCTTATCTTTATTTGGGATTTTTTTGTGTGTGTGTGTGTTCAGAGTAGATCGATAATTCAAGAAAGTCATTTTTATTTCTGTTTAGTTTATGCGTTATTTTTACTTATTCTTTATTTTTTTTATTGTCATTTCTATTTTGAGTTCTGTGTTTCCTGGTATCTTTGGTATTATCTTTTTATTTATTTCTGTGATGATTTTTTTTTAATAGTTCAGAGCGAAGTTTCTTATTTTGGGAAATTGCAAGGAACATGTCTTCCCTTCCGGTCGCTCGGGATGTGTTTAAAGAGCCATCTCTCAGTTCTTCTTCTAAATACACACGCTGAAAGACAAGCATAAAAAGACACTTCTATAACGGAAAACATGATAATAGTGTTTGTTTGG
>NC_051413.1:12680050-12680155 GCF_015228065.2 Penaeus monodon
CCAAGTACTACCCAGTAAAACATACATATATATAGTATTTCATCATCTCTTACTTTGTAGATTTAATCTCCAAGAAAGGTTAGAAATGACAAACCACAATGTAAA
>NC_051413.1:12680527-12681087 GCF_015228065.2 Penaeus monodon
TTTTCGGTTACGCAAACCCTCCCCGCGAGCGCTCCATGAAAAGCATAGTTTCACTTGAACTTGAATGAAATGTAAACAAAACAAAACGGAAATGAACAATTGAGAATAAGCGGACAGAGGCCCGATAACAATAACACGAAGTTCCATAAAAGCGTACAAAAAGACAAGAAAAACTAAATAATATGAAACAAAACGTCAGGTTAAAAAGGGCAGGCCTGCGTATGAGGAGAAATTGCAAGGGGAAACAATATTCTGAGACAAAGCTTGAAGACCTGGCGGGTTACATAAGACTTTGCTGAAAGGTCATGCGCTGAAAGGTTGATGGGGTCAAAGGTTAACAAAGTCGGAGTACAGTAACGTTATTCAACAAGCGTGGTTATATCTGACTCGGTTGCTTTTGATGAGGAATTTATGACAAACCGAGTTTACGTCACGCACTGTCGACTTTCGTACCCAAAGTCGAGAGGGAAACGGGCTCCTTACCTTGGCAGTCGTAAAGGGCCTTGACTTGGCTCGGGAGGGATGGGGGTGCTGTCCGGAGACACTCATGTGCGTGGGTT
>NC_051413.1:12681332-12681511 GCF_015228065.2 Penaeus monodon
AGGCTTTTCACATCTCTGCCTAATATCCGGCTGTCCATTGGGGCTCTTCCTTTGACCAGGTCGGGCGGCCTAGACGAGACATACGCCTGTGTTTTGTTGTATTTACGGTAATGATACAGTGGCTGAGGTGTGTAAGATTAGATGTGCGATATTTAGTTCCTTTTATTATTACAGGTGTC
>NC_051413.1:12681715-12682558 GCF_015228065.2 Penaeus monodon
TTCTTTTTAATTGTTTTTATTTCTTTTTTTTAGTGTGTGCACACATCACTGATCATGTATTTTTGTCCACACGAATATCAACCATATTTCGTTGCGAGATCTATTGCTTGCACCATCAGGTATAATTTGCATTCCTTATACAATGATAAACATCAACGCATAGTATATAGGAGGCATACACTTCAAGTCGCTTATGTAAATGCAGTGTACCCCTCCTGCTATGATTATCCGAGCTGTCGTTTGATCCATATTTAGCAATACGTATCCAGGGCGCTTGGTTATTTCAGAACGCATGCAAGTTCGCTTTTTATTACTTCAGCTCTAATTATAGTTGTTTACATGGTCTTATAAATATGTTTCTTGTTGATGGCTGTTTTTTCTTTTTTTGGAAAAAGCTGATGTCATTGATTTCTTAATTAACTTTTCGGGTTGTCTGACATCAGTTATTTTTCTAATAGTGTTTTTATTGGTATGGTTTCTGACGCTGCTCACCGTACTGTATTTTCTGTTCTTCTTTTCAATCTTTTGTTATGTTATCAGTACAGCAGTTTTATTTTCAAGTGGATTTTTTAGTGTGGGGAATGCTAGCACCTTTTTGCCGTCCAAGAAGAAGAAAACGAAGGAGATGAAGAAAAGGAGGGAAAAAAAGTAAAGGAGGATGAAGAAAAGAAAAGAAAGAGAGAGAAGAAAAAGAGAAGAAAAAGTAGAAAAAAAAAATGAAGAGGGAAAAGAATAGCAATAAGAGTAAAGATTAGAAAAAAAGAAAGAAGACAAAGAATAGTAGGAAAAAATATACAAGGAAAAACTAAGGAAAATTAAATAATTGTCACGTCGTCTCCCATC
>NC_051413.1:12682851-12683236 GCF_015228065.2 Penaeus monodon
GCGTCGAGGCCCAATCGCCCACTCCTTCTGCAGTGCCCCCCCCAAAGACCTTAATGGACATCTTCAGGTTATTTCCTCCCCTTCCCGCCCTCGCTGACTCCGGGATAATCAGAACACCCATTGGCATTGGCACAGGGATGTACGGTAGGCTGTTCTTTATTTGCTTTGATATGTTATGAGCTACGGGCAAACCTATTGAGTAAGTAGGCCTACGTGGAATTATATAGGACCTATATGTTACCCACACAATATATACATTGATCTTTTTTCTGTCTGTACCTACATACACATACACATGGACAGTACTTACACTCGTCTTGTGTTGCTTCTTAATTAAAAGTCCATATGGGAGCACGCGAGTCCAGACTAAATGCTCGAAATGAGT
>NC_051413.1:12684921-12685122 GCF_015228065.2 Penaeus monodon
TTTGACGGAACTAGGCAAGGATTTTTTCCTCCGAAGATGCTGCTTAAAAAAATGGGAGGGAAGTTGGCCGAAAATTGAGCCTAGTTTTGCTGGAAGAGAAATTACAGTTATGAAAGCCCATTCCCGCCGCCTGATTGAAGAGTGCCAAGGAAAATAACCCACTTGTTAATTAGAGGAAAGTTCGATACTCTTCCGAGGGGT
>NC_051413.1:12686426-12687315 GCF_015228065.2 Penaeus monodon
CCCAAGAACTCTTTTTCTATTCTCATTTCCGTCTAACGTCTGACTTTCATTCAGTTGAACTGAACTTTGAACATTGAACCACAAGACAAAAAAAATCCGTCAAGCCAACATTCTGCGCCGCACAGGCATACGCCCTTCAGGGTCCTATCTCACGCGCAATTTTCCCGTTAACTTTCATGCTTCCGTATGAACTTTGTTTATGAAAATTTGTCGGATCCTATCAGGTTAACAGAGAACCTCCTCTCCTATGTAAACAAGCCGTACATTCACAGCACAGGTATTGTCTGTCACCTTTCTATTAAAAACTCTTTAGCCTCGGACACTAAATAACAGAGGAAGGAATAGTCTGTCATGGGAACGCGGGATATTTACATATTACAGGATTGTAAATGACTAGAATATTATTAAAAAAAAAAAACAATATATCATGTTTCGTTTTGTTTACACGAATTTATTTTATTTATTATATCAAATAAAAACACTCTTGTAATATAGATCCTTGGTATCATGTGGTCAAGACAGAAGCTCTATCACAGTGGCACTCTTTTCCGTCAGTTTCTGCGTTTCCGTGTAGAGTGTCCTGTTGCAAATAAATATCACTTGTAAAGGGAACTGCTCAATTGTTAAAAAAAGAAGAAGTAAAAAGAAAAATAATGTTTACACATTTTTTTTTCTTATCTGTCTGTGAGCAATTTAGTGACAAAAGACCCACTGTAGCTCCATATTCGCATAACAATCCGGCCCGCAAAAGCCCACCCAACTAAGTGAGTAAGTCAGCGCCCTTAGCGTGATAGTGACGTGTAGGACGGAGCAAATTTGCAAAGCCGAGAGCTTCATAGTCAGTGATTGATTTTTTTTTCCAATAAATTTCATGTTTTTCGTACACCTA
>NC_051413.1:12687460-12687830 GCF_015228065.2 Penaeus monodon
TCCAGAGCAGTAATCATACAGCTTTTATCCGCCATGAATGTCGTGTTGACAGGGATAATTCGCACTAATGGCCACTGCCCCCCCCCCTCCCGCAGCGGTCGCTCGACGCAGCGAGCTGTTGTTCCTGAAGGCGAAACGTGACGCCTCGCCACCATATCCTCCTCCTGTTGACTGGCGCTCAGGTGCAACAGGCGTCGCGTTGCAGTGCAATGTGGGGGGAGGGGAACTTCTCCGGCATTCCTTCGCTGACGCAAACAAGCAGGAAGAGGCGAGGAATTGGCTTCTGGCGCTTTTTTATATTTATTTTTATAGTTATTAGTTATCAGATTTCTGTGAATGTGCATGCACGGGCATACACACGTGCACAATT
>NC_051413.1:12688431-12688552 GCF_015228065.2 Penaeus monodon
TTCAGTAGAAGCTAATTAGAAGTCTTTCCACACATTTCTCAACGAAGGACTTATTAGACCGATATTAGACTTGATTGAAGCCCCTGACAATGTGGTACAAGAGGAGGAGGGGGAAAGAAAG
>NC_051413.1:12688727-12688801 GCF_015228065.2 Penaeus monodon
TACAACACAAATACATATAAGCAAGAAGACTTGAAAACTTAGGAACGAATCTCAAATGAATATACAAAGTCAGT
>NC_051413.1:12688952-12689216 GCF_015228065.2 Penaeus monodon
AAGCGGAGAAAGCATACCTTCCGCTAATAGTGTTTGACTGTGTATGCAAGTCCTTTCCCGGGTCTTGGGTAGGAAATGAGGGACCAAAATAAACCCCTTGGCGTCCTAAGGAACCAGACTACGTAATCTTTATCGATAACACACTTTCTCCTTGTTTTGTGGAGGGAAGGCGGGGCTTCGCATACTTTTTGCGTTCAAGAGGGTGTGGGGTATACTCGTAAAGAAACAAAGAAACTTGAAAAATGTTTTTTTTTTTTCGGTATA
>NC_051413.1:12689477-12689997 GCF_015228065.2 Penaeus monodon
ACAGATCCCATAAAATGTGTAATTCCAAGCTAGACACATACGCGCTACACAGAAAAAAAGAATAATCCGCAAATAAATACCAATTATTTTCTTTAAAAAATGATTGACAAATTGAAACCGTTTTATGCAGACTATTTTATAGGTGACTGACCTCCGATTCCTGTTACAGTCGAGAATGTTCTTTAATGTTACTCCTTTGTTCATTTTCTGTTTTTTTTCTACCTTGTTTTTAATCCACAAAGAACAATTTTCTAGATTGACATTCGCGTCAATGAAATAAGAATCTCTTCTATTTTTTTCAAGCCAGAAAGCTGCGTTGGCTAATGATTCATCTTTCATTTGGTATTCATAGCCGTCTACGGAGAGCAAACAAGGGAGAGAAAAATAAATCAAGGACAGTAAAAGCAAAGGAGACGAGACAATAGCGAGCGAAAGATAATCAAGGAAAGTTTATTTGAATAATTTAGGAACATGAATAAGTTATGAAGCAATTTCCATTATGGCTTCTCTCCATTCATGT
>NC_051413.1:12690313-12690514 GCF_015228065.2 Penaeus monodon
TAAATCAGTTTTCAGAATCCATTCTTCCAAATAGATTAATCGTGTCAACACCATCGTGTCTTATTTTCTTTGACGGATCGCCGGCGTGCAAATCAATTATTGACTTTTATGATTTTGAAAAAAATGTATATAAAAGATTTTTTTTTTGTCTATTGTCGATATTTCTATCATCGACCAAGATTAACATCGTTATTATTAGTA
>NC_051413.1:12690542-12691680 GCF_015228065.2 Penaeus monodon
ATATAAAGGACGAAAGAATGAAAAACCAGGAGATCCGATAATGAACACAGAAACGGAAATAAAAAAGGAGAAAACCACATGACAGTCAAATTATATTCAGGAATTAAAGCAAAAGCACAAGTGATTGGAAATGAACATCAAAGTGAGTTACCGATGTTCGCCCTTTTATGCGCATATTCCCTGGGCAAGAGCAATGATCGAGAAAATTGCAAACGTGAAAAGCAGGGAAATGGAGTGTGAACGAAATAAGTGGAGGAAAAAAGGGGAAGTGTGTGGATAACGGGAAGCATGGTGGAGATTTCACCACCACCTCCCTTCACCAATGCCACGTCCTTTCGACAACATTGATGTCGAATGAGATCAGAGTGAAACTGTCAAAACTTGTCAAAAAATCTTTTGGCCTGGAAAAAAACATAGCAGTTAACATATATTCCATTAAGATTTTCATTTGCCATTATTTTGTTTTCATTTGATTGCGACAAAGATCCTCTATCATTTGCAAAACAGTCAAATTCAGTTACTTTACTATAATTCAAGAATTAATCTTGCTTTTTGGAATTATTAACGTAATCAGGCTACAAGGCCACAGGAAATCTGAGAAAAAGTTGATCCCCTTATTATGATTAAAGATATAACATCAAGAACACATTTACAGTGAAAAGACAGAACAGTCTAACCCCAAGACCAGGGTTTATCTAGATTAGGTACGTATACCACCCCCTTAATGAATTTATCTAACCAATATAATGTTAATTAAAATAAAAAGTGAGATTTTCCAGAAGCAATAAAACATCGAATAACCCTAGTTTTATAGAAGTAAACCGGACGTATTTCCAAAGCCCTCCGCAGAATACGATTACTCTGGCCGCCAGTCACAATAGCCTGCAGGTCGGTTGCGCACCAAAACCGATACCACTTTCTTTAAGTAAAATAGGGAACAGATAATTCACTAGAAATTTCTAAATTCAGAAGGATGATTTTACACAAAAATAAAATTTTCGTGACTAATTAAAGTTCATTATTCAAAGAAATTAGGATGTTCTAATTTCAGGAAGATTATCTTGCGAAATTAATGAAAGGAGATAAAAAAAAAAAAAAATAGGAATCAATAATTGACTCTAGAAATATTTAGGTTTAG
>NC_051413.1:12691737-12691878 GCF_015228065.2 Penaeus monodon
CGGTAAATTCGTTTGAATTACTGATTACAATATTGATAATATTGTTATAATATGCATGTCCTTTTGCTTAAAGGGATATCAAAAAGGGTTAAACTGCTTTTGATTAAAAGGATTTTATATTTATTATCTATTTCTTTTACA
>NC_051413.1:12692280-12692455 GCF_015228065.2 Penaeus monodon
TTATTGCCAAACTATTATCCATGATATTTTCCTATTTTTGACTAATACAAGTATACATATGACCGTGGGTATTTATAAAATACGTTTACAGTGAAAGTTTTATAGCCCATAAATCGTTTGATATTGTATAATAACTCAATGGATAATAAATTATCCATAAATAGGTTATATATCT
>NC_051413.1:12692925-12693103 GCF_015228065.2 Penaeus monodon
TAAACCCACAAAGCATCAATCAGTTTCAGTCCCAAGGAAAGCAAGGACAGACTCGAGACACAACACACTAATCTCAAGGATCTTAATCCCTTGCAAGTATTACAGTTTGCTGATCGCGCGGCTCCGTCACTCGCTTTGATTTCGGATTCGAGGGAATAACTGGTTCGGAGATTGATTA
>NC_051413.1:12693531-12695324 GCF_015228065.2 Penaeus monodon
ATGAGAGAGAGAGAGAGATCCCAACCAGCCAGAGTGCGAACAGAAGCAGAGACAGATAGCATAGTAGTATCTCAAATGAATAATATAGGGCACGAATCTCAACAACCGGTAATCACTCAGGTGGAAGGAGACTCTTCTCCGACCCGATACTGGCGAAATATGTCAATTGAAGATGCAACAATGCTAACGGAAAACATATACAAGAAAATAGTTACTTTCTCCCCAAGCAATCTATTCGACATTCCAAAATGCAACGCAACGAAAGACTTAATTAAGGAAGTCGAATTCTTAATTAAAGAGTACACAAACGGCAGCTTCCTCCAACCGATTGCTCTAAAAACAATCGCTATTCTACCTCATCTCATATGCCAAAGAACACATACAAAATCCAAGACCGCAGATGATGTAAAGGCTATGAAAAGGAGGATGGAGCGATGGAAAGTAGGAGATGTTACTGGACTCCTGAAAGAGGCAAAAAACCTACAGGAAAGACACAGAAAAACAATTGCAACAAGAAAAGAGATGGACAAATCAAGGAAATTTGCCAGTCTAATGAAACAAGGCAAAGTGACAAAGGCAGTAAGGGTCCTAACATCAAATGAAACAACAGGGACATTACCCTTAAATGAAAACACCCGTCGCTTGCTCAATGAAAAGCACCCGCCTGCAAAGGAAGCGGCGGCGGGAACGATGTTTCGTGGAGAGTATAATCCCCCACCTCCGGAGATCTTTGAGCGAATTACCGGCGAAAAGATAAGAACACATGCATTGCATACACATGGTGCAGCTGGACCTTCTGGACTCGACGCAAAGGCATGGAAAACCATCCTGAGCAGCAGCAAGTTTGGGTCAGCTGCAAATGACCTTTGCAAAGCCATTGCATCTCTTGCTAGAAAACTTGCAACAGAAAACTGCAACAACCTGGATGCCCTCACAGCTTGTCGTTTAATTGCCCTCGACAAGAAGCCCGGATGCCGCCCTATTGGCATTGGAGAAGTCTTGCGACGAATCATCGGCAAGGTAATCATGAACGTTGTCGTAGACGACGTTAGACAAGCCGTGGGAAATTTACAGGTGTGTGCAGGTCAACAGGCAGGGTGTGAGGCAGCAATCCACGCCATGAGAAACATCTATGAAGAGCCGGATTGTCAGGCCGTACTCATGGTGGATGCTACAAATGCCTTCAACAACATCAACCGGAAGGCAACAATCCACAATATAGAGGTCAAATGCCCAAGCCTCGCACAATACATTAAGAACACCTACAACAACCCAGCAGAGCTCCACATAGTCGACAATAGAACAAATACTTATGAGATGATAGCTTCAGCCGAGGGCACAACACAAGGTGACCCAGTTGCCATGGCGATGTACGCCATCGGTCTCCTCAGGCTACAAACAATAATTGACCACACAACAACAGATATAAAGCAAGTTGCCTATGCCGACGACCTGACCGGAGCAGGGAAAATTGAGAACATAAGGAAGTGGTGGAATCTCATTGAGACACATGGCCCTCCACAAGGATATTTTCCGAACGCCGCCAAATCGGTTTTAATTGTAAAACCGGAATATCTCGGACAAGCCAGAGAAGCCTTCCGAGAAACAAACGTGATTATAAAGGCCGGCGGTGAAAAACACCTTGGGCAGTTCTTGGCACAACAGCAGCCAGGGAAGAATACATAACAAGGCAAGTGGATGAATGGAGAAGGGAAGTGATAGAGCTGGCAGAAATCGCAAAGAAGGAACCGCACTCGGCATATACCGCCTTCACCTTCGGTATCAAACACAAG
>NC_051413.1:12696865-12697078 GCF_015228065.2 Penaeus monodon
GTGACGATACCCACAGCGCCGCTGCGACCACCCAAATCCCCAGCTGATAAAATGCAACATAAAACTGAAAAGCAAACGTCATAAATTTCACGTGAATATTATCAGCGGCAACGCGACCCGACCTGGAGGGCTGTTCTATAGGCAATAAAGAGGAGTTTGGGAAGCCGCTGCGAGGAGAGGGAGGGAGAGGAATGAGATAAAAGGGGGAATAAG
>NC_051413.1:12697166-12697246 GCF_015228065.2 Penaeus monodon
TTAAAACATGTTTTGCGATTCCTTTATTTATCAAATGACTCTCAGTTCGTTTTCTCTTGCCTATCTTTTCTGTCTCTTCT
>NC_051413.1:12697346-12698029 GCF_015228065.2 Penaeus monodon
TGAGTCCGAAACCTCCCCTTTTAATATCGTATCTCTTTCAGGTAAAGTTTGATATCCTCTTCTCGTGCACATTATAGTGTTTGTCTTTTTTATTCTCATTTGCAGATCCTATACCCATCAACAGGGACCAGCAACGACCAGCAACTGATATAGCACAGAAGCAGCAAATGAAACATCAACTGAAACAGCAAATGAAATATCAACTGAAAAAGCAACAGAAACGACAACAGAACCAGCAACTGAAACATCAACTGAAGTAGCGAAGTGAGCGATTCCGCCGGAGCCCCGCCAGAGGGAGCCGCGTCCTCCATCCCGGATTTATTTTCATAACACGTCAATATTTACGTTTCCTTAACCCTTAGCGTGCGGGGCCTTTGGGCTACGATACGCAGGGAGTTTGTTACAAAGGGCTTATCGGCTGAGAGACCCCACGAGAAGCACCTCCACGAGTGTCTGCCGGACAGGCGGGTGTCGGGCTGAAGGCCTTTGTTTTTTACGGGCGAGGTATTGTTATTTTATTTCACTCTCTGTGTCTTTATCTTTCATGTTTACTTTTTTTTCTGTTATTTTTTTCTTTCCATAACAGTTTTTCTTTCTTCTCTCTTTTTTCTTCCATTCTTTAATTTTTCTTCTTTTCTTCTCTTCTTAATTATATTAATTTTTCATCCTCCCCCACCCCTCTC
>NC_051413.1:12698311-12698748 GCF_015228065.2 Penaeus monodon
AAGCTTTCAAAATACATTGCTTTTAAGTCAGAGAACAGGATCTGAATTTTACCGAAGATTCTATGTAAACTAGCAGAAAATACTAAACCCCTAAATTATACAATTAGAATGATCTGTCTCTATTTCCTCTTAAGCAAAATACAAGCTTTCCCTTCCGAGGTAGGAAATCTTAGAATCACAATAAGACACCCCATGAATAATAATGAAAGAGGAACTGCGTATTTAGTTCAAGGTAGCTTTTACAAAGAGACATAAAAAGGGCTTCCTAAACCCAGGATCACATTTCATAATATGTTACTCTGCACCAGAAATTCCCCTTGCCATGATTGACAACCAAGTCTTGTGTATTATATTATACTGCCTTGTATTGCTACAACTGTAAGTCGTGGTTGTTCTAATCTAGGTAACTCGAGGGTAGGCAAATCATAAGAACACGA
>NC_051413.1:12699115-12699740 GCF_015228065.2 Penaeus monodon
TCCGCATGCAGAATTCAGACACGTAGAAACGAAAAGATCGACAGAAATGTACACTGGGTGTTAAACATCGAATACACAGAGAATACAATAGTTATGCCGAACTGGCAGACTGCTGTTCCATGAAAATGAACACAAAGGCAAATGTTACGTACAGTAAAGTATAAACTACAGACAAAAAATCTGAACTGAAACTAAGATTTTATTTTGCGATGACGATCCTTCGGCAAAATAATCTCCGTACACTGATGGACTATGACATTCAGTGTAAATATTAATTTAATGAATTTTAAATCTTCCTTTATAACAACCAATAACCAGGCGCAAAAGTGAAGGTGAAAAATTGTCTCTTATTTTATTTGTGAATTTAATTAAACTAAAATTATTATAATGGCGATGCAAACAAATTCAACAATAGAGATACTTAGAATATAATAGCCAATAAATGGGCGAAGAAAAAAAAATCCTTAAAGTATCGGGTAATAATAAAAAATGTAATGAAGAGTAAGTGAAAACATCCTAAGCAGTAAAGGCAGAGGGTAAGGAGATCAATATTTTCCAGGAGAGAGATGAAGCGTTGTGAAAATATGCCTTATAATGGTGATGAAAAACACCTGATATTTGACGC
>NC_051413.1:12701013-12701120 GCF_015228065.2 Penaeus monodon
CTTCAAAAGACGTTTGAAGAACATGTTTACGAAAAATTATCGCTAACCATTTACCTGAAAACTTCTATCTGTAGGTTATCTGTCTGTATCTCTCTCTCTCCTTCTGC
>NC_051413.1:12702028-12702173 GCF_015228065.2 Penaeus monodon
AATGTGAATATTAATTTCTACACTCTTAATTAACAGTATTAACGCCACCCGTGTCAGAATTCTGATCCCAACTGCCCCTATATATCATTTTAATTTCATCTCCTTCATTAGTTCCCAAACTCATTTTGTCAACAAACATTATATT
>NC_051413.1:12702266-12702359 GCF_015228065.2 Penaeus monodon
GCAATATCAGTGAAGATGACATGTATTGCATCAGAGAAAGAAGGGGTTTGTAGTCAGCAGCAACCATTCTTTTATATTTAAAACAGTTGATTT
>NC_051413.1:12702423-12702564 GCF_015228065.2 Penaeus monodon
TATGTCTGCAACAACAATGCCAATAATAAAAGCAACAAACGCAAATATAACGAGAGTATAGGGATTATTTTTACAACCTTTATCATTGATATTACTACTGAATTTCGTAATCTCTTTGACAACAAAGAGGGTTATGTTTGT
>NC_051413.1:12703118-12703781 GCF_015228065.2 Penaeus monodon
GGTGTATTTTACTTTTAACAACTCAGTATCATTTTGCCTACCTTGTACGGGAGGATAAAGATGCCAAGGAAGACGACCATATGGCGAAAAGGTGGCTTTCCATGACACAATTGCTACATACGATTCCTTTGGTTACATGACTAAGTATTGTAACTGCATAGGTGTTGGGGGGAGGGTTATATGATGTCAGTCGCTTGGATTAAATCATGTTATATACTAATTCAGTGATAGAATATATAATTTGGTTCGTCTGTGGAATTCTCTGTGTGTATGTAATAATTCCTTGAGCGAAGAGACTTGGTATTTTCAATATTGATTCGGTAGGATTCGATTGTGTACAGCGTATTTGGATATTATATAGTTATTTTGATGATTATCATGTCTTCTAACTTTTTTTCCTATTATCAAGGACCCAAATCTTTATGACCAGTTTTGTTTCAGTGATTAACACTTATTTGTGTGTCATGAAACCGAACAATGATCAAAGTTATATATCATGTCTATAAAAATGCTTGTTGGAAAAACGTGAAATAAGTATGTGCATTAAGTATTTGAAATGTAGCAAACAGTGAAGGATATTCAGATGTTCAGGTCTATAACATATACATTTCAGGACAAAAATCTTTGATAATAACAATAATTATGGTGTAAACAGACTCTTGT
>NC_051413.1:12704260-12704537 GCF_015228065.2 Penaeus monodon
TCTTTCTCTTTTTTTCTCTCTTTTTTTAATACGTGAAGCTGTATCTGCTTACGTTTGGATTAATTTTGCAGTTAGAATTTACGATGACGGTAAATTTGAAGCGAAATTATATGATAAATTTCAGACACGCCGAGTTATCTTAGCGAAGGCCTTATCATTTTGCTCTTCAGGTTAGGATTATCTAGGATAATCTAAGTTAATGCAAAGCAGGATACAAATAAGCATGTGCAATATACATAAGGCAAGTTTAAAGAGACGTGTTGACAGCTGGAAGCCG
>NC_051413.1:12705619-12705920 GCF_015228065.2 Penaeus monodon
CAACAGCAGGCAATGAGTCATTCAGAATTGTCCACTGTTTCCATTCGGTAACTTTCCCTCCTCCATCACTCTCTGCTCCCCTCCTACCCCCCCTCCCTCCCCCATCACTCTCTGCTCCCCTCCTACCCCCCCCCTCCCCCATCCCTCCTACACGCAACAAATCCTTCAAATCGCCCAAAAAGACACATTTTTGGTCAAAGGAATATTGTTTTGGGGGATTTTGCAATAAAACCCTGGGAGACATTGCAGTCACACTGTTATTGAAAGTGAAAGCTTGCAGTGGATGAAGGACGTGTTGATT
>NC_051413.1:12705996-12706166 GCF_015228065.2 Penaeus monodon
TCGGGGTTAAGAGGGGGGGGGGGGCACGCGAATGTTGTGTCTGTTCATCTGTTGTTGTTTTAAGTTCATTCTTGTTTTAGTTTACTCATTCAGTTTATTTTTAGGTTTATATTCTTCTTATCTCTATTTGCATCATTATAATCTATTATGTGGGTAAGGGGAAATCCATT
>NC_051413.1:12706444-12706611 GCF_015228065.2 Penaeus monodon
CATAATCATTGATGGTGACGCATAAGCTGAATTAAATGTTAGGAAAGACAGAAGGTAAGACCTTTTTTATTACATTTCCTTCTTTACCTTATATTATCCTTCCTTTTTTTTTTTAATTCCAAGCAATCTAGATAAGTTTGCGAAGAACAGTTTCTTGGTACAAATTT
>NC_051413.1:12706783-12706890 GCF_015228065.2 Penaeus monodon
AACCACCTCCCCTGTAGTCCTTACTCAAATAAAGGTTTCTAATTTCTTTTCGAAATTCGAAAGTTGTCATCTTAGAAAAGAGACAGATGGGGTAACGAAAATGTGGG
>NC_051413.1:12707006-12707244 GCF_015228065.2 Penaeus monodon
ATAGACGGTTAACTATTCCAAACATTCAATATAACTTTTTCACTGGCGATACAAGGCTTAACATGCCAGGGATGAAGATTCATACATTGCCTCCATCCAGCAGTTTTAACTAAAACCTCACAATCGACAATAAATCTGAGATGAATTGTACAAGAAGGCTTACCATTTCGTGTTCCTGGATGACTGTGCTTCAAAATTGAACATTCTGTTCTGGACTGAAACACAAATGTACAACCTG
>NC_051413.1:12709503-12709829 GCF_015228065.2 Penaeus monodon
CAGGACTTATCTATAAACCATTTCATACTGAAGAAATACGGCAAGAATACCCTGGAACTCTACAAGAAGAATTTTTTCCGCTCCAAGAAGGTGCAAAAAAAACTTTAAATTTCTGGAGATATGTATACATCATAGAACCTTATCTGATTTTATTCAATTTAGAGTGTATTGTCCCACATTCCAAATTACCAGGACATATCGTTCGTAGTGCTTTGATCTTTTGGACTGGGAAATAAATAAAAAGAAAATGATTCCTAACATCAAAAAGAAATTGGAAGCTGACACCACTGTTTACTTCCTCTATTTCTTATTTCGATTCTAAATGC
>NC_051413.1:12710376-12710670 GCF_015228065.2 Penaeus monodon
GTTTATTTATTAACTTATTTATCTGTATGTGCACATACAGGCACATGTATATATGTATCATTCCGATTAACCTCTTATAGTAATAGTTTGTCGTAGAAATCCATCACAGGGAAGCAGAGGGCATACACACGCGATCTGCATATCTTCTTTCAGCAATATATCTCTTTTCCATTAATGAAAACTGTTAAAACACAAAGGATTCTGAGAATGCAAGTTTCAGGTATTGTTGTGTATTGATGAAGTGAAAAGGAACAAATGTATTCAGTTCAGAAGTGAACGTTTCATAAAAACTGA
>NC_051413.1:12711193-12711595 GCF_015228065.2 Penaeus monodon
GCATACAGACAGCGAAACTGACAATAAAAGAAGCCCCCCATTTCCCTACCAGTAACAAGGCCATCTCTCTCCGCTGCGCCGGCGACCGCCTCGGCAACAAAGACATCACAGAAGCGAAGGATTCGACAGGCTTGCACACCAGCGCCGTGAATCTGTCTTGTCGCCTGGTTACCGAACCTCCGTCTCGGAATCACTGAATCTCAAGACCTGTCGAAACGCGCCAGGTAATATATGCGAGGAAACGGCAAGAGAGTTCTGGAGCTTTTATTTGTGTGTTTCTAATAACATGGGTTTTGGGCCTTGTGCGGGAAGTGTGTCAGTGTGTGTGCGGATCGGGGAGATGGGTTCTCTGGCCGAATAGGAGATGCGTTGCCAGGCGAAAGCTTGAAGGAACGAGGGGTT
>NC_051413.1:12711794-12711863 GCF_015228065.2 Penaeus monodon
AGTGTATATAAAGTCCTATCAGCACATAAAAGCATACAAGCACAAGAAGATTTAGTTTCATGATAGCTT
>NC_051413.1:12712662-12712790 GCF_015228065.2 Penaeus monodon
CTCTCGGTTCAAAACTAAAATATATATAATCGTAAATAATTCCACAGAATTTAATTTGAATTAACACACCTAGGATTATAATGTCAATAATTCCCTGTTGCAAGTCGCGTACCTTAACCCAGAGCCAA
>NC_051413.1:12712896-12713434 GCF_015228065.2 Penaeus monodon
TGTACTTTTTCCCGCAGTCTTCTCTACAGAGAATAAAACGTAGATGTCATTTCCTAGTGTTTCTACCATTTAGGATTTAGAATTCCTTAGGATTTGCCTTCGAGCTCTCCTCTGCTTGGGTATATTCTCGAGGGAAGGCAGAGTGGACTAGCGCAGGTGGCTTGAATTTCATTTTTATTTCGACCCTTTTGTATGACTTGCTTTGTAATTGGATAAGATGTTTGCCGAACCTTCAGTAAATGGATTCTTAAGCAATGATTGAATTGTATGTTAATCTATATAACCTATAGATGGCGTATTGTTATGCAATAGCTGAATGGACTATATCAACCAATAAGCTTTGTGTATGACGTATTGTTATACGATAATTAAAGAGTATATTGATCTGTTAAACCACATTTGTTTAATGTGCTCATAACTCAGTCTCGGCTGATATATTCGTTAGCTATACTTGAATGGTATATTGATGAGGTATATGAGTGGATTCAATGTGATTGACAAATTCCAAAGGGCAGGGTGTGTGTACTTACCGCTCCAA
>NC_051413.1:12713489-12713866 GCF_015228065.2 Penaeus monodon
TTGGGTAAATTATTCATTGCCAATAATTTTTTGTTACATTCATCATAGTAAAATTTGTGTATACTTGAACAGCATATTACTAAGTTTTCAAGATAACATTGTTAAGTAAACATGTATTGAACAGACAGAGGAATCTACTGCTACAGGTTTGTGTCAAACAACAGTACATTAATCAGCAGTGGCTCTGTTTTGCATTCAGTATTACTAGAACAACCTCAATCCGCCTACAATTTGTTGTGGGACGAATAAAATATAAGAGTTTCACTACATGTAGTGTTGCGCAGCGACAGTGATATTGCAGTCATAAAAATAACTGGCGAGTTTATTAAGATGCAAATCTACTCTACTGTTTCGTGGTCGTGGGTTATAATTACTCA
>NC_051413.1:12713971-12714358 GCF_015228065.2 Penaeus monodon
CCGCTTTGTACATCTTACTGATGTTCCAAAGACAAAGATATATTTATCTCCTTTTTTCTTCTCTCTTTCTATTTTTTCCGTTTTTTTTTTCTTAATTCATTCCTATTCTCTTTCTCTCTTTCTATTTTCATTTTTATTTTATTTATCTATATTCTTTGTTCTTTATTTCGTGTTATTTATTCATTTATTTAGTCAAAGCCTTTCATGTCTGCTTTATTTTCCTTCTTCCATTTTCACTCGCGATCCTTGTCAATTTACATATATGTCTTCTGTTTTCTCTCTCTTCCTCCTTCTGTTTTCCAGCTATTTTATCTTCTCTCGATTTGTTTGCAGTTGACGCACGACAGTTCCTTCCTTGTATAGTTTTTCTCTAGA
This sequence comes from Penaeus monodon, assembly GCF_015228065.2. Taxonomy (NCBI): domain Eukaryota; kingdom Metazoa; phylum Arthropoda; class Malacostraca; order Decapoda; family Penaeidae; genus Penaeus; species Penaeus monodon. The sequence continues at coordinate 12,714,347 of NC_051413.1, forward strand.
GAAAAATATCCA
>NC_051413.1:12714564-12714811 GCF_015228065.2 Penaeus monodon
TCGCTATCCTTCTCACATTCATTCCTAATATTACTCCCAAACTACATACATCTATCATCCTCTTATTTACCCCTCTCTTCACTCCCAAACCACACATGACACTTCTTTCCCTCATTTCACTGTCTGGTTCCCTGACATGACTCTCCTCACTCGCATCAGCGTCGACATTCCTTTCCGTCCGGCTCATCAACTCTGTCAATTGAGTTGCTCTTGGGTTGACGATCCCAGTTTGAGGTATAGCATGAGG
>NC_051413.1:12723365-12723638 GCF_015228065.2 Penaeus monodon
TTTCAACGCCGTCCTGCTCGACCCTCGCTGATTCACGATTACACACTCGACCGCATTAATCGCCGGCTTTTTCTCCCTCGAGAGCAGGATGGGACTCAGGAAAGGTGAATGAACTGTCTTCTGTTAAACTGGAAATTGAATAGAAATTAAGAAGGGGAAGAATGGGAGAAGAAGAGAGATTGAGAAAGAGAAATATTTAGAACAGGAAGGAAAGGAAGAAAGCAACTGAAGTGAGGCTCAGAAAAGGTGAATGTCCTGACTTTTTGCTAAATT
>NC_051413.1:12723724-12723887 GCF_015228065.2 Penaeus monodon
GGCAATTGAGCTGACTTCCGCTAAACTGAACTTTAAAGAAAGAAAGAAAGAGACCATTAGATGAAGAAAGCGTGTTACGGAAACAGAAATAGTTAGAATGGATACAATAGAAATTAAGGAAAATGAATTGACTTCCGCCAAACTGCTCCACTGAAGCCAGAAT
>NC_051413.1:12723947-12724369 GCF_015228065.2 Penaeus monodon
CTTCTGCTAGACCGCTACAGAAAGGCAATAAAGAGCGAAGGAAAATATAAATGAACAGGGAGAAGAAAAGGAGGCGTAAAAAGAGAGGAACAAAAAGAAAGTAGAATTTTTTTTTACTTTTCCTTCTTCTAAACTGGTACAGAAAAGCCAAAAAGGAAAGATAATAGAGAGAAAAAAAGAGAAGGGATACGTAGAGAATGAAGCACATAAGAAAGAATGAGAAAATAAATAAATTCGAAAAGCAGAAGATAAGAAGCTTAAAAAAAAAGTCTTATAAAGGATCTAAACCTCTTTAACGCGAACTAGATGTGGATTCCTTTGACCTTATGAGGATGAAATATAGGATACACGTTATCTATAAAGAAATATATTGCTGATATGAAAATCTATTAGACACAGATACTATTACAACACAATTTCTT
>NC_051413.1:12724398-12724569 GCF_015228065.2 Penaeus monodon
CGGACTCATTCTCCTTTTTATGTAAATAAAGAACAGAAATAATGCAACAAGGAAATCTTTTAGAAGCCAATTATAAAGTACAGAACAAATATTGAAATGGAAATCACATTTTGGTTTTACCTTTTTTGTGCGGAAATTGTAACAATATTTTTTGATGTCTTTGCTAAGTCA
>NC_051413.1:12724715-12724922 GCF_015228065.2 Penaeus monodon
CAAAACTTTCGAAATTCGAAGCGTCTCAAGAAAGAAGAAGAAAAAGCTAAAAAACGAATGGATTTGGTTACATTCTCATGAAACATTAATAAGGAAGAAGAAAGTTGAGTTGTACAGCAAAAGGCAACAGTGAACATCCGGCATCACTGAAAGAGAAAAAGGCTGTACAGTGGAATTGTACGTTGTTCTCTATCTCCCTCTCTCAGC
>NC_051413.1:12725190-12726136 GCF_015228065.2 Penaeus monodon
TGCTAGCAAAGGTAAGACAAAGATGCTGATAATAATAATGACGTAATAGTCATTACTGGTGTTATCCTTACACTTATCAACTTACGATATTATGTCACTTCCCACCAAATTCATAATACCACTGCAAGGAAATCTTTAAATAGGAATACGGCAATCAATTTGTTATTCCCATGAAGATGAAAGGAGCGACGACAGAAACTTCCATTAGACAATAGTTAAACAGGAGCAAGTCTGGCGCTTATGAACAAAAGCGCTTTTGTGACGGCAGCAACGGGGAGCAACGTTCCATATTGGACACACAACCTCATTAGACCCACACACAGACGCGCAATCAAACGGGGCTTTTAGGGCTCCTCTCCTGAAGGTAAGGTTAGTTCCCCAGGTCAGGGATGTCGTATGTACATTTAATAATAAAAGGGGATGTATGCTGCGTATCCCTTTCTACTCACGTGGAGGCAAACGCACGAGTATTTCTCTGTGGTAAGGACATGGTCTAGAGCAATGTAGGTATACAGTATACAGATGTATTGCTTATTATTACTGCATATATTTCGAGTCCAGGAGTGGATTCGTGGTTGATTTTGGACAACGGTTGAGAGCCCCACCACGTGCTTACGGAGAAGGAGGAAGAACAGACGCCATACCTGTTCTCACAAAAGATTTTTAAGACGGCGTGGGAAAGCAAAGAACGGCGCACTTGGCAAAGTTTTAATGAGGAAACAGAAGTTTTCCTCAGGATTCCATCTAAGGAGATGTCGCAGAAGCCCTGCCACCGCTCAAAGGATTTGCGTCATCGAGGTGCAGGTGGACAACAAACCTCCGTAGAAGAATGACAACAATATTTTTCTGCGGGGATGTTGCGGCGCCGGTCGATGCGAGCGCCTGTTGGTATCGCATCGGTGGTCAAGGCCACCGATGAGGAGCGTCACTGTACTGCGTCTCAACA
>NC_051413.1:12726177-12727008 GCF_015228065.2 Penaeus monodon
GTGTTAAGAAAAGGAATTTCCAATGAAAATAACAAAAGGCTGTAAGTTTTGAAAGCAACAACAGTAAAAAAAAAAACATAAACGTAAGTATCATTATTCTCCGTCCAGTCTCAGGAAAGTAAAAGTCATCAACTCACCCTGGACTCTGGAGTTCGGTTTGGGAATGTTCAATAAAAAAACAGCAACAAAACAATGTACATAAGTTTTGAAAAAAAAACGAAATAAAATACAAAGTATCAACTTAGATTTAGCGAATAGAAGTACTCCAAAGTCTGAGGAGAGTTATCAGCTTTTTTCTTTTCCTGGGATTGGATGCAGTAAAGCTACGTCTGTACGCAGTAACGTGCCTGGTCCCTCCTTTCCCTGAATAATGGGACTGAAAATTATCAGTCGACAAACACATTCACTCACTGCCTTTCGATTTAAGTGTGGAAGAGATTCAGCGAAGGGATATTTTTGTTATGAACACGCGCAAGGCGACAGATCTTCCGTACAGAGAAAAGTGTAGAACGTAATTGCTACTGTGAAATGACTCATTGGAGTCACGCAGTTTCGTAACTAACGGATCTCTTTATTTTGTATATGTGCTTGTTCGTGATTATGCTAATTCCAACTATACATAGATTTAAAATATATACGCTACGTAGAGTTTCTGCAACGAATTTGCAATACACAAGCAGCTATAGAAAATCATAATTTACAATGTAAGTTAATGTTAAATATGCCACATATACATTGTGAAATGTTTAAAATGACGAGTGAAGAACAATGTATAAACATTAATATTTTCTGGTATTTTTGTAGTATCCCAAGATATTTCTTTCAATCGTG
>NC_051413.1:12727062-12727235 GCF_015228065.2 Penaeus monodon
TCCTATGCAAAACAGCAAACACTGTTTTAAATAGAATTATATTGAGACAACGATATAACTTATGAATCAGTAATAAGATATACGTGTTTTATTTTACGATAATAATCTTATTTACTCGAATAAGGTTATTCCTATTCAATGTATTAATCTTCATTTACATAAATATCAACTCC
>NC_051413.1:12728139-12728284 GCF_015228065.2 Penaeus monodon
GACTGATCTAATTTTTTGCAAAGAAGCCTTTGCATTTTTCACTTAAGGGTCAATATTTTTTACAGCCAGTTCCCTCGGCCGTTTAGGTGGGACTCGAGGGCGAGCTATCGACAGTGCAAAACTCCTCCTGGCACTCTGGGAGGGT
>NC_051413.1:12729385-12730225 GCF_015228065.2 Penaeus monodon
GTTGTTACATACCACACGGGTTTTAATAAAAAATTTAAACTTTGCCGGGAGTTTTAAAATCTTGGATATAGGATTGAGTATCTGCCCGATCCTTTATGCGTGATGAAAACAGAGGCCCCCCCCTTTCAGAGGGCGATGAGTATAAAACTTTCAGCTATGAACATATATAAAGGCACAGCATGTGAGAACACATTTCCAATAACTAAATTTATGATATACTCCAAACTCCCTTTTTTGAGTTTAAAAAGGTAACGAAACATACAAGTTTTAAAACTTACCTTTGCTTTGTCTGTGTCCCAAAAATGGGGTTCTTTTTACACATGAGTGCCCAGCTGAAGCTGGGCCTCTTTGATAGATGTTTTGGGATTGGGTCGTAAAAATCTTTGGTTGCGACCAAGTTTATCCCCGGTGTTCTGATTGGAACTTTTTCTGCGACCTCTAGGACATGTTCTGCTTTTTCCCCCTTTTTTATGACGTTTTTTGAATGAGAATGCATTTTCCGGCCTCGAAAAAATAGGAGGGGTTTAGCATGGGCTTTTATTTTTTCTGCTCCCCTGCTCTTTTTGAATTGGCCCAATTTGTCGGCACATCATGCCACTTCGGGTTTTGAATACACTACTATGGTAGGGTGTAGTGGACGACTGTAGTATTACTGCAGGAAACGTCCATCTTTTCGGGGAGCGTTTCGGAGTTCAAGAAACCTTGGAAAATTGTCTTTAGAAAAGACGTCTCCTGTCGGGAAAAGTTTTGTGATGAGGCATTTCAGCTATTTGACAATGCCTAAAGCATGACCTTTGGGAATGAGGATGTATGTGTAAAGATTTCAAAATTTACCCCTCA
>NC_051413.1:12730276-12731565 GCF_015228065.2 Penaeus monodon
GGTATACCAACTGCCTTTGTAGCATTACTGGATGTTTTTTGTAAAAGGGTGCACTTCGGGCCAGCCATATATGGGTCAGCATAAAAAAGGTATGACCTCCCAGCGTGGATAAACAGTCTTTGACGAAACTTCAATGGGCCTAGTTGATTTGGACTGTAGCGGAGTTCCTTTTGCTGTGAAGGCTTATACTGCGGGGAAATTTTAGTGGCTTGCACCCTGGGGAGAGTCTCTCTTAGATGCTGCAGTACTAGTTCCTCTAATAAGATTTTGGATTTCCGCATTTCTTGAGAATTGCTTTTACATACCCTGACAAGGTACTGCTTCCTGGTCAAATTAAATCCTGGTTGCGGGGTTTTCCCCCACGGGAAACTGGGGTCATCTGGATAGCATTTCTTTGCCCTTCTTCCAGAATGCTGTAAATAAATAAGCAGCGATTCTCCTTAAAAAGTAGGAGTCTTGGTTTTTTGAACTGCACAAAGGGTTGCTTTAGGTTTGGGTATTGGGTTTTGTGATCAAGGACAAGGTTAAAATGGGGTAGACCTAATGGATATAGCCCACATTTGTGCATACTCCATATTTCAAAAACTAGTCGCCCTCCCATTGGCATAGTGACTTTCATGCAGTAAGAAACCATGAACTGATGACAAGATGCCATTTCCCCATTTTTTCGAAGGAAAGGGGACCCAAATCCAACAACTAAACGTTCGTGTGAAATGCTGTGGGGGTTGGGGTTTAAAAAGGTGCAAGGGTTGGGAGTATTTTTTTTAACATTTTCCCCGTCTCTTGGTACTGAAGCCCAACTAAACTATTTTCTGTGGCACAGACAGGGCTTTAATTTTTAGCAAGGGGGTTTAGGGCCTGCTAACTGTTTTGTAGCCCCAAAAAGAAAACAAAGGTTTTTAGTTTATAGGTGTGGGAACCTCTGTTATGGCTTTGACTTTTTTTGATGTCGCAGCAAAGATGAATTTATCAGATTGATTGTAATCCCATATTGTCTACATTACCGGATATACGAAGTCATTGAAGGTGCTGGCAAAACTTGTTCCCTACAACTCGTCATTATTTTGATGTAATTTAATGACTAGATTGAAAATATCTCTGCGGGCAAAATTAATCACCAGAGACAAATCCCATGGGGCTTCTCTTGAAACATAATGTCCCCATGGTGTGATAAATGTGGGAGATTTTGTACATTTGAGACAAAAGGATCTCCCGTAACCATTGTTACACCCAAGAGTTGAAAAAAAAAGTGCTCCCTGAGTTATCTGAAAAATTGAGGGGACGGGAGA
>NC_051413.1:12731837-12732291 GCF_015228065.2 Penaeus monodon
ATTATAAAATACGGGGAGAGATCTGGACAGGGACTAGGTTTCAAGAAAAAATAACCAAGTTCGTGCTAGTGCACGCCCTTTGTAGACTTGGAGCTGGCCCTTTAGGCTTGTTTTTTCTTCATCAGTACCTTGGCTGGGCATTTTCCCTTCGAATGGCGAGATTTGTTACCACAACCAAATATGAGGGTCGTTTGGGAGACAGGTCTAAGTTTCCTTTTTTTATTTTTTAAAGTTCTGCTGAGTGGGGATTTTTTGCGTCGCTTTTGCGTCCCTTTCATGACCAGTACATGTTTTCCCCTTGTGAAAACTGAAAGGTATCGAGGGCGTATCATTCGGCGTCTACAGAGATCGGTACTGCAGTGTTTTGGCCCTGAGTTGACAAACGGAGTAATGCTGGCGGCGAAGGGTTTTGGTTTTTATGTCGTCTCATTGGGTGTCAAAAAGACAGAACTGC
>NC_051413.1:12732505-12732743 GCF_015228065.2 Penaeus monodon
CCCGCTCATGTGGCGGCGTAGAGACCGTTGCCAGTGTGTTCAGCCTCGTTTAGGGGGTGCCCTGCGTCAGGTGGTGAGAGCGTTGCCAAAGTATCAATGTTGAAGTCGTTCCGATGCGTCCCGTTTATAAAATCTGGGGAGGGGTAGATTTTATGTCAGGGGTTTAGATGTCTTGGCTCAAATCTTTCCTCTTCCGTTGAGTGGTTTCCCGTTGTCGTTTTCTCCTCTTTTTTTTCAA
>NC_051413.1:12732882-12732959 GCF_015228065.2 Penaeus monodon
GCTTTCGTTGGTGGGATTGTTACCCAAAATCATTTTCCCCTTATTACTCCATAATTTCTTACCCTTTTTTCAGAATT
>NC_051413.1:12733362-12733592 GCF_015228065.2 Penaeus monodon
ACAAAACGACGTGGCAAGGACGTAAAATATTGCCCTTAAAATTCAGCAGAAGGGGAGGGGTGATTTAAGATGTCAAAATGTCAGGCGCCTATGAAAAAAGTCAAACGCTCAGGGGTTTTTTTAAAGTCAGGAGATGTAGGCCGTTATGGCAGACGTCGGGGAACTCAGAGCTTTTTTTGGGAAAAAAGGTGAAGGGGTTTTGCTTTTTTGAGCACGTGGCTTTTCCTGTA
>NC_051413.1:12733751-12733981 GCF_015228065.2 Penaeus monodon
CCTACCCTCCTATCACCATCCTATTATTTTTAAGGCTTACATTTAAAACTTTATGACTTTCTCAAAGATAATGCTTACGAGTTCTTTTATTCGAAGACAGATTGGCGAATAGAGTAGGGAAATTGATTTATAATACATAATAAATAAAAACCCGTCATTTTACGGAGCTGAAAAAAGAAGAAAACACAGGAAAAAAATCGGGAAAGGGGTACGAAAACGAGAGGTAGCTT
>NC_051413.1:12734157-12735654 GCF_015228065.2 Penaeus monodon
CTACGACAAGGATGGGAATTCCGAATGCAGAGCTTTTAAAAAAACCCCTCTGGGAAAAGGTGATGGATGAAGCCACTGAAACCGGGCAGAAGTATACTAAAAAAGGAAAAGATTTAAGAGGAAACTTAGGCACGTGATGGAGCGGGGTGGGCAGGAATTTTGCTAGGCGTTGGAGAGATAGGAAAGAAGGGAAAAGATTGCCGTTATATAATTTTGGTTTTTGGGTTTAAATGTTATTTTTTACTGGAGTTATTAAGTAATGATTGAATAGTTTTTTTTTAATCTGTTGCAATGTGTTATAAAATCGTAGCTTTCTGAAAGTTTACAAAGTATTTCAAAAAAAGAAAATTTCTTTTTTAAAACAATTTTACATGGATGATCTGAATATATCATCATCACTAAATTATTTTACCCTCCCCCTCACCCTCATCATCATCATCTAATATAATAATAACAAGTACTATTTTTATGATGTTTCATCATCAATATCAAAATTTTTCACGTTTGGGGAAACACCACAAAATACCACGGGAGACGCAAAACGTATCAGTTTGCCCCCTTTATAAAACCACTGTTCAATACCCCCCAACATACCACTTCACTTTATCCCGCAAATCAACACACCTTTTGTTTTGTTGACTGGTGACCAATGGGGCTAGAAAAATTGTTTGGCGTCTGTGAAATAAGTGAAAATAGTGAATAGAATATGTATAAAATCTAACAAAAAGGCAAAAAATTAAAAACCACTTTCAAAGTCTCTTGAAGTAGAATTATTAATTTTAGCACGTATTAAACCCCTGGGTCAGGATGGCATGTCAGACAAACCTGCCCACGTGAGTTTTTTTTTTAACTGTTACCATTTAAAGGCTTTCCAAATATAAACGTTTATCACTTTGCTCGATTTTTGAAAAAATTTTAGAAAATATTTTCATACAATTTCATAAAGCAATAAAGATAATAACAACATCGACATTATTGTATAAAAAAATCGGTACGGGGCCCCCACATTCCCTGTTCCCGGGACCAGGGGTTAAATGAAGAAAGAGAAAAAAAAAGGGGGGGGCAAAAAGGGGATATATAGCAATTTCTAGAAAAAATTTTTTAATTAGTTTGCTTCAACCCTTTGGCCCGTTTATACCTTTGGAATAGTAAGAAGTGGTCAGATAAAAGGAAATTATCTCAAAATCGTTATGTGATAATGAATAGGAGGAAGACTTTGGTGTATTTTTAAATTTTAATTTAGGAGAAAAAAAGTTTGGTTTAGGGAATTAAACACAGTGTACTTCCCCACGGGATATACCCAAGGGGGTTTAAATTGCACTATACGTACAGTAGTACTTGTGAGATTGTAAAAAATGAAATACTATAATTTGTCAATATATTTTTTCCCCCCGAAAATTTAAGAAAAAAAAAATCAAATTAAACTGTATCAAGGATTTTTTTCATCTGCTGAGTTATAACCGGGGTAAGGGGAAAAGGTCAGAAAAACTTTACAAG
>NC_051413.1:12736515-12737109 GCF_015228065.2 Penaeus monodon
CAGGTATGCTGAGGCATGTGTCAAATAGCTGAAATGCCTCATCAGCAATACTTTCCCGACAGGAGACGTCTTTACTAATGACAAATTTACACAAGGTCTACTTGAACTCCGAAACGCTCCACGAAAAGATGGACGTTTTCCTGCAGTAATACTACTAGGTCGTCCACTACACTCCCTACTCATAGTAGTGTATTCAACCAGAAGTGGCATGATGCTGCCGACAAATGTGACCAATTCAACAAGAGCAGGCAGCAGAACAATACAACGCCCATGCTAAACCCCTCCTATTGTTCGAGGCCGGAACTGCAGTTCTCATTCAAAAACACGTCACTAAGAAATGGGAAATAGCAGAATACATTGTCCATAGAGGTCGCAGAAGAGATTACCACATCAGAACACCAGGGGATAAATCTCTGTGTCGCAACCAACGATTTCTACGACCAATCCCAAAGCATCTATCAATGAGTGTCCCAGCTTGCAGCTGGGACACTCATTGTGTAATAAGAACCCTTATTTTTTGGTACTACAGACAAAGCAATGGTAAGTTTTCAAAGCTTGTATGTTTCGTTACCTTTTTAAACTCAAAAAGGGAGT
>NC_051413.1:12737169-12737259 GCF_015228065.2 Penaeus monodon
TTATATATGTTTCATAGCTGAACGTTTTATACTCATCGTCCCTCTGAAGGGGGAGGCCTCTGTTTACATCACGCATAAAGGATCGAGGCA
>NC_051413.1:12737601-12737691 GCF_015228065.2 Penaeus monodon
TGCCTCGATCCTTTATGCGTGATGTAAACAGAGGCCTCCCCCTTCAGAGGGACGATGAGTATAAAACGTTCAGCTATGAAACATATATAA
>NC_051413.1:12737751-12738643 GCF_015228065.2 Penaeus monodon
ACTCCCTTTTTGAGTTTAAAAAGGTAACGAAACATACAAGCTTTGAAAACTTACCATTGCTTTGTCTGTAGTACCAAAAAATAAGGGTTCTTATTACACAATGAGTGTCCCAGCTGCAAGCTGGGACACTCATTGATAGATGCTTTGGGATTGGTCGTAGAAATCGTTGGTTGCGACACAGAGATTTATCCCCTGGTGTTCTGATGTGGTAATCTCTTCTGCGACCTCTATGGACAATGTATTCTGCTATTTCCCATTTCTTAGTGACGTGTTTTTGAATGAGAACTGCAGTTCCGGCCTCGAACAATAGGAGGGGTTTAGCATGGGCGTTGTATTGTTCTGCTGCCTGCTCTTGTTGAATTGGTCACATTTGTCGGCAGCATCATGCCACTTCTGGTTGAATACACTACTATGAGTAGGGAGTGTAGTGGACGACCTAGTAGTATTACTGCAGGAAAACGTCCATCTTTTCGTGGAGCGTTTCGGAGTTCAAGTAGACCTTGTGTAAATTTGTCATTAGTAAAGACGTCTCCTGTCGGGAAAGTATTGCTGATGAGGCATTTCAGCTATTTGACACATGCCTCAGCATGACCGTTGGAATGAGGATAGTATGGTGTAGAGATTTCATAATTTACTCCTCATTTCTTGAGAAAGTATGGAAAGCTGAAGATGAAAATTGTACGAAGATGTGTCGGTATACCAAGCTGACACATTGTAGCATTACTGGATGTCTTTTGTGAAGGGGTGCACTTCAGGCCAGCCAGTATATCGGTCAGCATAAAGAAGGTATGACCTGCCAGCGTGGATAAACAGATCAGTTGACGTAACTTCAATGGGCCTAGTTGATTGTGGAGACTGTAGCAGGAGTTCCTTTTGCTGTGAAGGCTTATAC
>NC_051413.1:12738684-12739054 GCF_015228065.2 Penaeus monodon
ATGCATCTCTAGATGCTGCAGTACATAGTTCCTCAATAATAAGATCTTGGATTTCCGACATTTCTTGAGAAATTGCTGTTACAGTACCCCTGACAATGTGTACTGCTTCCTGGTCAAATCTATAATCCTGGTTGTCTGGGTTTTCCACGGGAGAACGTGAGAGTGCATCTGGGATAGACATTTCTTTGCCCTTCTTCCAGAATGCTGTGAATAAATAAGCAGCAAGATTCTCCTTAAGAAGTAGGAGTCTTGGATTTTGAACTGCATCAAAGGTGTATGCATTCAGGATTGGTATTAGTGGTTTGTGATCAAGGACAAGGTTAAATGAGGGTAGACCTAATGGATATAGCCCACATTTGTGCATACTCCA
>NC_051413.1:12739178-12739388 GCF_015228065.2 Penaeus monodon
CCATACAGACATGATACGTTCGTGTGAAATGCTGTGGAGCGGTTAGGGTTAAAGTGTGCAAGGGTTGGAGTAGAGTACTTTTTTAACACTTTCCAAGATCTCTTGGTGTACTGAAGACCAACTAAACTAGTTTCTGTGGCACAGACAGGGGCGTAGTATGTTAGCATAGGCGGTTAGGGCTCTGCTAACTGATTTGCTAGACCCATAAGA
>NC_051413.1:12740810-12741036 GCF_015228065.2 Penaeus monodon
GCCCGCTGCCGATGTGGGCGGCGTAGAGACCGTTGCCAGTGTGTGCAGCCTCGTTGAGGTAGGTGCCGATGCGTCAGGTGGTGAGAGCGTTGCCAATGTATCAGATGTTGAAGTCGTTGCCGATGCGTCAGCCGTTGATAAAGTCTGGGCAGGGGAGGTAGATGTTGATGTCAGGTGTCAGATGTCTTGGTCATCAAGTCTTTCCTGCTTCCGTTGAGTGGTCTCC
>NC_051413.1:12741607-12741855 GCF_015228065.2 Penaeus monodon
ACAATACGACAGTGGCAAAGGACGATAAAATATTGCCATTAAAATTCAGTCAGAAGGGGAGGATGATGTCAAGATGTCAAACGCTGTCAGGCGCGCTATGAAAAATGTCAAACGACGTCAGGTGTTTTGTTAATGTCAGGAGATGTCAGGCGCGTTATGGCAGACGTCAGGTAACTCAGAGCTTCATTTTGGGAAAAATCGTGGTGAAGGGTTATGCTTTTCGAGCACGTGGCTTTACCTGTAATTCA
>NC_051413.1:12742063-12742326 GCF_015228065.2 Penaeus monodon
TTTAATACTTTACTGTACTTTCTCAAAGATAATGCTTACGAGTTCTTATAATTTCGAAGACAGATTGGCGAATAGGAGTAGGGAAAATTGATTGATGAATACATGAATAAATAAGACCTGTCATTGTACGGAGCTGAAAAAAGAAGAAAGACACAGGAAAAAAAATCGGAAGGAGTAACGAAATCGGAGAGTGTAGGCTTAAGGAGTGAGAAAATAAGGTAAAAGATAAATGTCAAATCACAGAATATATAAGAGGCAATACA
>NC_051413.1:12742450-12742849 GCF_015228065.2 Penaeus monodon
CTACAGACAAGTGATGGGAATTCGCGAATGAGCAGAGCTTCAAAACCGCTCTGGGAAATGGATGATGAGATGAAGCCACATGAAGCCAGGGCACTGAAGTCATACTACAAAAGGAATGATTTAAGAGGAAGCTTAGGCACGTGATGGAGCTGTGTGGACAGGAATTAGCTAGGACGTTGGAGAGATAGGAAAGAAGGGAAAAGATTAGCCAGTTATATAATTGGTTGTGGATTAACTGTTATTTTTTACTGGAGTTATTAATGTTAATGATTGAATAGTTTTCTGTAATCTGTTGCAGATGTGTGTATAAAATGCGTAGTCTTTACTGATAAGTTTACAAAGTATTTCAAAAAATGAATATACTTTTATAGACAATTCTAATCATGGATGATCTGAATA
>NC_051413.1:12742976-12743284 GCF_015228065.2 Penaeus monodon
TGGTGACTCAACACCAACAAAATACACACGGGACGACGCAAGACGTAATGCATGTTTGCCCTTGATACACACACTGTTCAGATACCTCCCAGAACATACACAGCTTCACATTCATCCCGCAAATCAACACACACTTTTGTTTGTGTTGACTGGTGACCAAATGGTGCTAGAAACCTTGATTTGGCGTGCTGTGAAATAAGTGAAAATAGCTGAATAGAATATGTATGAAAATCTAAACAAAATGGCCAAAAAATTAAACCACATTTCAAAGTCATCTTGAAGTAGAATTATATAATATTTAGCACGTA
>NC_051413.1:12743470-12744036 GCF_015228065.2 Penaeus monodon
CATCGACATTATTGATATAAGAAAATCAGGTACGGTCACCCGTACATTCCATGTTCCCGGTACCAGTGGGTTAAGTGAAGAAAGAGAAAAAAAAGGGGAAGGGGGCAAATGAGGTATATATAGCAAATTTTCTATGAAACATTTTTCAATTAGTTTGCTTCACCTATGGCCAGTTTATACCTTAATGGATATAGTATAGAAAGTGGTCAGATAAGGTAAATATATCTCAATATCGTTATGTGATAAATGAATAGGAGGAAGTACTTCGGTGTATGTTTAATTATATTCAGGAGAAAAAGAGGTTAGTGTTTCACGGGAATTAAACACAGTGCCTACTTCCCCACTGGGATATACGCCAATGGTTTAATGTGCACTATACGTACAGTATGTACATTATGTGTAGATTTGTAACAAAATGAAATACTATAATCTTGTCAATATATTTTTTCCCCTCGAAAATCTTAAGAAAAAAAAAATCAATTAAGCTGTATACAAGGATTTTTTTTCTATCTGCTGAGTTATAATCCGGAAGATAAGGAGAATATGGCTCAGAAAAACTTGACAAG
>NC_051413.1:12745123-12745439 GCF_015228065.2 Penaeus monodon
GAAACAACAAAACTGAAGAACACTTTTCATTTAATCATAATTGCCGGAAACTTTATCACTGAACTGATCTTCATAAAAGAATGAAAACCCTTTTAACTGTAACTGAATTAACAACAACAAAGACGTGAATTCTGTTTCCACCCATCTTATCGTTGCAAATGAAAAAAACGGCAATTAATCCATTCAACCCAGACTGGAGGCATCAGCCGCAATCATTGCACATGTCTTCATTAGCATTAATCATGATCATTAACACTGAACCATTTTACAGGCCAGCAGAAAGGGGGAGAAATTAATTCACCTCGTAATAACGTCG
>NC_051413.1:12745891-12746013 GCF_015228065.2 Penaeus monodon
ATTTATGGGAGGATCGCGATGCCCATAAACTGCATTTAATATCTCTCCAAATATTCTGCCAAGTAATTTTCTCTTTGGATGATCTTCTCCTCATCTCCTTGTTTCAGTTGTATGGAAGAGGA
>NC_051413.1:12746282-12746414 GCF_015228065.2 Penaeus monodon
GTTTCTTTAAAAAGGAATTCCGCTGTCTGGGGTGAAGATAAAGATTTGTTGCCAAGGTATCTCTATACTTCTGCACATAATGAGACCTTCATGCGATAGGCAGGTTGCTAAGAACTAATGCCAACGCAGACT
>NC_051413.1:12746720-12746838 GCF_015228065.2 Penaeus monodon
TCCCAATTACTGCATCATTTACTTCATCCAAACAAGAGCTTCATCAGAGATCGAGCATTTTTCACTTCATGTTTTGTGAATTTCCCTTTCTACTTTCGGGGAGGATCGGAGGAATCTG
>NC_051413.1:12747504-12747702 GCF_015228065.2 Penaeus monodon
ACCGAGAGCAACTTCGGCACACAATAATCCTGCAAAGGCGCTTCTCCCTCGGCATTTGTTTTTGTTTCGAATTCCTCTTTTTACAGAGTAAACATTTATCTTGGAAATACATTCTCGCTTCCCCTTTTCCGCGCTATTCCTGTGCCGCCGTCGCTCTGCGTTCGTCACTTCATTTCTTTGTGTCTGCCTTTTTCGTAA
>NC_051413.1:12748239-12748307 GCF_015228065.2 Penaeus monodon
CCCTGCACCTCATCATCACACATGATCGAGCAGATCAAATACTCTCCCTCAGAGACCTGCGCTATTAA
>NC_051413.1:12748803-12748921 GCF_015228065.2 Penaeus monodon
GCTTCTCTTTCCTACGCTCGCTTGGCTGATCAACATTACAACGTTATCGCTTTGAATGCTTATTTATCATGTTTATTTTTCAGTATGTAGAAGATATTAAGCTGTTTTTATGTCTGTT
>NC_051413.1:12748957-12749245 GCF_015228065.2 Penaeus monodon
ATTACACCTTTGTTCAGCGCGAATAACAATAAAAATGAAGTACAGAAAGTAAGAACTACAAGAAGAAAAGAGTAATAATAATCACGTGTTCCTCGTCCCTTACGTCCGTCAGCTGCCACGTCTGGGGAAGAAAAAACACTCATTAGCAACTCAGCACAAATTGGGGCTGGAGCTCCGCCCTTGAAGGATAATGAAAAGGGGATAAAATGCCGCAGGTTTAGTACAGCGAACCCATAGCTAATACTGGGCGTCTGGGATAGTTTAAGGTATGCTGCTTTTATTCAGTCA
>NC_051413.1:12749472-12750087 GCF_015228065.2 Penaeus monodon
CAGCCATCGTAAAACTGAAGAAGGGAGTGCCATGAGACTCCTGGCTACTGTGGCTCTGGTTGTTTTAAACCACTCGTTGTCGTAGGCTCTCTGACTCTTCTCAGCCCTTCAGTCTTTTACAAAAGTAGTTAGTGTTACCCGAAACAAGGCTTTATCCGAGGATCCTGGACGAACGAGGCAAATTAGGCTACTTGATTGAATGACTTATAATTTCGATCGTGTTTTGTTAATTATTTCTCATCTTTTCTCCTATTATTATTCTCCTAGTCACCAAACTGACTGATAAGTAATGAAATAGAGGAAGGATTGCGTTCAATGAGGTTTGCATGATGTAATATAGTTTACCATTTCAGTCGGATGTTTGCAGTGTTAAGCTACTTATTTTGTCAGCAACACTCTTATATTTCTTATCCTACAATATCTTTAAGAACTAATGTACAGGTTTTTAATACTAACCAGGCTCTGTTATATATTGCAGGTAATGCTGATGGGAAAAGGCCAGCGCTAATACGAAGGAGATTAGTATGAGAAATAAATGAAAAACAAACTCACTTGCTTTCTGTGCTCGTTGCAGATGGAAAGAGTGTGTACGATAGTCAGTAATTGCAATAAAAT
>NC_051413.1:12750194-12750278 GCF_015228065.2 Penaeus monodon
TACAGATGAATAGAAATATCCATTGTGAGGAAGGACGTTTAGGTTGGAATTACATATTGTTTTCTTATATACCCTCTCCGTTGA
>NC_051413.1:12750448-12750587 GCF_015228065.2 Penaeus monodon
TGTAGCAGTAATCTTTCAGAATCCCATCGTGCCACATTTGTGGAATTCATCTCCAGATAAATAATTAATTATTGTGCGTCCAATCTAAAAACACATTACTCATGTTTACATATGTATTTTTTACATATGTAAAATCTCT
>NC_051413.1:12751350-12751531 GCF_015228065.2 Penaeus monodon
GAGGCACTAATCCTTTGGTTAATATTTCATTTAGTGTATTAAGCCCAAATCTCGAGACTAATGAAACCAGGTTGTGGCTTCTGCTCGCTCTCTAAGTAATATATTATTTTAGTAATGCAATTTCATCTTCATACAAGATTATTTCACTAAGTACATAAGTGAATTACATTGGCTCCCTTGG
>NC_051413.1:12751647-12751734 GCF_015228065.2 Penaeus monodon
ACCCTCTGTTTGAGCGAGAATAATAAGAACAATGCCTGACCAACTTAAGGATTTTGAAGAAACTATGTAATGTCTCTCTCCCGAGCG
>NC_051413.1:12751941-12752689 GCF_015228065.2 Penaeus monodon
TTCAATAAAACAGACATCCCGATGTGCAATTTCAGCGTCATTTGGAATGAAACAGAGAAACTGAAAGCATATCAACGTGAAGAAGGAGATTCATAAATCTTTCGAAAATTTTATATCAAAATACCTGGAAGGATCTCGCAAGCTTCATTATCCCTGTTTACACACCACGCTCATGTATCAACGTATTAACCTTTACATTGATTAATAGCAGGCCAGCGAAAGGTTAAAAAGGCGACGGGGAAAAGCGACTACAAGTATTTGTTGAGAAATTCTCAGCGCAAAAATATAGTAATATTTGAAACGGAATCGCGTATGATAGAATATAAAGAAGAAAAAGAAGCAAAAATTGGCGTACGTTCTTTTACTCTTATAAACGGAGCCACGCAACCGTAGTAATTGAATGTCGCTGCATATACGTGTATTAAAGCGTTATATGAGTATACTGCACCATATCGCTCACTCTAAGTTCTTTGCTCCCGGCGACTGAACACGAAATCTTGCCGTCGACTGTACGTCACGCAATATCCCGTGATAAAGGCGGTTTCTCTTGTAAGATATTTCTCTCGCGGGTAATCTGCTTCTGCACAAGGTAGTTTTCATAAATCGTTTGAGACAAACTAGGTAAGCGGTATCTTTTGTCATCTTTTTTATTTTATTTTTTTTAAGAAAGAAAAGGTTAGGATACGTTTTCCGCTTATTTGAGTCGCATTTGAGTTATCTGCACATTCATTGTATCTGCTTCTGTCAC
>NC_051413.1:12752835-12753053 GCF_015228065.2 Penaeus monodon
CCCATTTCCAACGCTCACGGAACTCTCTCTTTGAATCTCTCATGTCAATCTTCTCTGCAAATGTTTAACATGCTACTTCATCTCAGACATTTCGAGCGTCACTTCCTTTTAGTTTCCACAACTGAGCTCCTTTTAAGAGGTCTTCAAAACTTCTCGTCAACGGTAGAATGACTTTTATCTTCTTTAGACGAAATCTGCTGTAAACTATATGCTAATTT
>NC_051413.1:12754883-12754967 GCF_015228065.2 Penaeus monodon
TTCATTTGCAGAGAAAAGAAGAGGCATTAATATATTCTACTTCATTAACCATTTTTAGAAATAATGAAGGCATTCCAGATTATT
>NC_051413.1:12755106-12755200 GCF_015228065.2 Penaeus monodon
AGGTCCCTAACATGCCTTTTTCAAAAGCTGTTTGTTGTCTGACTTTAGTATTTGCTTTATCACCGACTTCTTGGGCAGCTGTCTCGCTTGCTTT
>NC_051413.1:12755342-12756039 GCF_015228065.2 Penaeus monodon
TCTTGTGTCTCCACGTGGGGACAGGATATGGATGAAGCCATTATTTCAATCAACTCTTCTCTGCCCTCTCACTGCGACCCCCAGCCCGCTTTTCCAGCTTGATTTCACATTCACAGACCGCCATCCATTTGCCTCTTTTGTCCGGAATAAACAAGGTATTCAGCCGCTCGGTTTTCGTCCAAAAGGCGGGGACAATGTGCTCCCGAGAGATTAGAAATCTTGTATTTATTTGTTGCCGAAACTCAAGCCAGAGTCGCGTTACGAAACTGCATGAATCCAAGATGTAAATACGAGGAACTTGAGACGAATGAGAGGAAAAGTTTAATGAGCTAACAATAGTGTTTTTCATTTTCTTTGTTACCTCTTCTTCTTTGTGTTCTTAGCCTTGCTTGTTGCTTTTATTTTTGTTAATTTCCTTATTTCCTTTTCTTTTTGATTTCCCTCGCCAACGTTCTCTTTTTTTTCTTTCCTTTTTTCTATATTTTTTCCCTCTTAATTTCCTTTCTTTCTTTGTCATATCAATTTTTCATTATTATTGTTTTTCTTGTGTAATTTACTATGCACCATCATCATTATCAGAATCCTTCCCTTCTTTATTCACCCTCGTTTTTAGTCTCGATATAGTCTTCCCTCGTTTCTGTTCCTCCCGTAGGGTCCTTTTCGTTTGCATGGGCTCTTTTGCGTTATTAGGAAAAAT
>NC_051413.1:12756235-12756830 GCF_015228065.2 Penaeus monodon
TGTGTGTGCGCACGAGTTTGTGTGTGCTCGCGCGAGAGAGAACAAAGAGATCAAGCAACACACTTCCCTCGATCCTTCGCAAGACTAAAAACAGTTGTGACGCTCGAGGAGCGAACTCATTTATGATAATAATTATATTCCACATTATCTTAGAAGTACTCCCATACAATCGGATAATATAATAAGTCAATTTCCATACATATGAGAGTGTATGATTAGATTTTCAGGAACTCGCTGATCTTTAATTGTTTTTGAGGAATAGACGCCTTTTTGTATGCCAATGGGGGGGGGGGGGCATAGAGTGGCATAACAACAACTGGGCATTTCCATTTGAAGCTTTCCATGCTGAGATTTCACTGTACGGCTGATTATATATTATTGAAGGATGAAAATATTTTTTTTATATCTGTTAATATAACATTTGCAGTGGATATATATATTTTTCTATACATAGACAATATGGGATAGAATATCAAATGGAAGTTGAGAAGATTGGAATCGAAACCAGTAGTTGCGTTTATGCAAATACACAAAATAGCTTTCATCGGCACAGCTTTCATCCTCAATATTCACGCAACGCTGCTTGCCTCTAATC
>NC_051413.1:12757005-12757236 GCF_015228065.2 Penaeus monodon
TATCACTTTGGATACTAAGCGTATATACAGTTTCTTTGTGAGAAATAAATAAAAAAAATCTGAAATTCGGAAATTCTAGTCGGAAGAAAATCTGGATATGGATGCGGCAGTCGTCTCAGACAATCCGCAAATTTTGTTCTGATCACAGCGGTTCCCCAACAAAGGAGGACATTGGCGGGGAATTGAGGAGTAGGAAAGTAACGGCATTTTTTCCTGGTCGAAATGCCGAAA
>NC_051413.1:12757743-12757997 GCF_015228065.2 Penaeus monodon
CAGAGGACGGTCACCGAGGACCAAACGTCATCCGTGAAAAAAAACAACAAAAAACAGTGAAATACTTAATTCAGAAACTTTCTCTCCTGAAACCCGGGATGCCCTTCTTGCTCCGGAATTGTTTCCTCCAGAACTCGCAGGGAAATGGACTTGGGAAGGAGAACACTTTGCGCCCAAATGAACAAGTGCCGGAAAATGTTGTGAAGCTTCTGGGGCGGTTTGCGGTGGGCGACTTTTCGCTCCGGAAATTTAGA
>NC_051413.1:12760406-12760549 GCF_015228065.2 Penaeus monodon
GCCGATACTCCTTCCTCTTCGCGCAGGAATCAACTCGGCGAAATCTGCACAAACGTCTTCAGAAAATGTGCTTCCGAAGTTCCCAAGTTAGAATAATCGAGAGACACGCGAGGAAGCACGACCCGGAATCTTCTTGAATGCTG
>NC_051413.1:12760583-12760752 GCF_015228065.2 Penaeus monodon
AGTGCAACTGTGTTCTGTTCATTTGGGAGTCAGTGAGTGATTCTTCGTTTTTTTTTCTCTCGTTCTTGAATAACGATTTTTGGTTATCGATTTTTCGATGATTTTTTGGGGGGGTTAACGATTTTTCCAGTGCTGCCGATTGTGTTGCCTTGATTGTTGAGGCAAAATT
>NC_051413.1:12761339-12761790 GCF_015228065.2 Penaeus monodon
AGCGTCCAATATCGGCGGCGCACAATGAGCGACCTCTCAGCGCCGCGCGAGAGGCAACAGCCCAGGTAATATTGCATATTGCGAGGTGAGAGCAAAAGGAAGGCAAATGAATAGAAAACGCCACAGGCCAAGAGAAGTCAAGTTGCAAACTCAATGCACTGACGTGTTTCATTAGCAAAGGAATAATGAAGCGTCCTTAGAATTTATGAGCAATTAAGAAGCTCATATTGACAGACAGAGAGAAAAATAGATATGGAGGAAAAGGTTCGAGGAAAAGCTGATAATGGGGACATGTTGCAATGTTGCAAATGATCTTGGGGGTGACTTTTGTGGCCTTTTCGACGTATAAGAAAGGGACGATTTTTTTGCTCTCTTTATAAAGGAAAAATAGTAAAGGGAAAGACATGATAAATAGATGACTGGAAGATTGAAATGACTCGATATCTATCTA
>NC_051413.1:12761945-12762420 GCF_015228065.2 Penaeus monodon
CACTTATACATTTCCGTACATATAAAATGTGGAAACGTAAATGGATAGATGAATTAAAGACCAAGAAAGTAGAAAATAATGCTGTCAAGATGAAAAATTGTAGCAATAATGTTGATGATGATTTCTCAAATTTCTCAACTTGCGATAATAATGATAATGAATATAATGATTACTGTTACTACTAACGATACTTCAACTACTACTAAACTTATAATAATGACAATGATTAAAAAGAGAGTCATGTCAGAGAATAAACATAAAGTAGGGATAGAAGTAATAATGATATAATTAAGATGTAATAAAACAGCCACGAGGCAGAGAATAAAGTTAATGCAATTGAAGGATGTAAGTACCCATTACCCATAATGTAATCATTATCTTTTCGTTAAAAAGGAGACAGAAAAGTTTCCAGCTACTAATCATGATGCAGAAATATTGGTCTAAAGGGGACAGATTTCAGCTAATGAACAAACTA
>NC_051413.1:12769024-12769275 GCF_015228065.2 Penaeus monodon
AATATTTTTTTCGGGGGGTTTAGTGAAATTTCGTTCATTTAAAGTTCTATAATGAAAAAATATAATTATTATATATTTTTTTTTTTGACTAAATCAGTTTTAAAAAAATTGATTTAGAATTTTTATTTCATACTCATTTTGAACCCTTCTCGGTAAGAACCATATAATGCATTTCCCAAAACAACTACAAAAAATATAACATAAAAAAATGCATAACATTTAAATAATATGTTATAAAAAATATAGTAAAT
>NC_051413.1:12769854-12770128 GCF_015228065.2 Penaeus monodon
CAGCATGTTTTTCGCACAAGCAGTTTGAAACGGAACTTTAAATTTAAGTGTTTTGTTGTTTTTGTACATGTTCTACATTTTTTTTTTTGAATCGTGATATTCGTAATTTTTGATAGCTGAAACAGTTCATCTCTTGTTTTTAAATTCATATTTTATTTTTGAATCTTTTTTTTTATAATCAGTCGCTGAATTAGTAGAACTAGTTTTAAATGTGTAAGAAGGGTCTTTCTGCGCGGACATAAATGCTTTTGTTTTTAAAAGAGGAAGTTGATAC
>NC_051413.1:12770164-12770382 GCF_015228065.2 Penaeus monodon
CGAGAGGGGAGTAAAAAGGAAACGAGATCTGAAACGCGAAGAGTAGAATTCAGGGGAGGGAAAAACAGCGCAATAAAGCGAACGGGCCCAGAAGCAGCGTGCCCCGGCTGGCCCCTTTCTCGCGTGAACCCGAACCTTTTACTCAATGACAGTCGTGATCATTACCCCAAATTAAGAACCCTTTTTTCCTTTTTTAAATTTTTAAACTGATTTTGAAA
>NC_051413.1:12770769-12770856 GCF_015228065.2 Penaeus monodon
CAAGAATTTAGCACTGAAATCATTCTAGAACTGCTAATTCTATTAATGATATTGATAAACAAAGGATTAAAGCAATCTTATTTAAGT
>NC_051413.1:12770955-12771443 GCF_015228065.2 Penaeus monodon
CAGATATGCAATCTGTGATTGTATTTTCCTTTTTTTAATTTCAGTTTGCACTTTATGTTAATGTTCAGTTTGTCTTTTATGTTTATGTTCAGTTTGCCCTTTTAGTCTTGTGTGATGGTGGGCAATGTGTTGATTCTTTTTCTTTTTTATCTCGTCCTCATTATACTTTTTATGTTCTTAAGTCCCCCATTTTCCCATTTTTACGTTTTCTTCGCATTCGTAGTTACTGCTGTTTACTCTTTTAATCCCTGTACTTTTATTGCTTATCCGTCGGTAAGCTGTTTGGGGTATCATTTTTTCTTCTAATTAGTTTTAATATCTTATTTAATTAATTTAACGGGGAATTTTTATATATCACTCGTTTTAGAGGCGGTGGCGCGCCCCATCTAATACCTTTAAATCCGCCGTTATACTCGGTTCTCTCTTTCTCCTTACCTTTGAGAGGCTTAACACTCTCCTTGCGGGGGGTCTGTTTTGCCTGTGACTGA
>NC_051413.1:12771690-12771780 GCF_015228065.2 Penaeus monodon
ACCCCAGTATCTGTTTTTATGGTTTTAAAATCTTAGAACTTGACAGAGTCATCTCGGTGACGCAATCACCTCAACGAGCCTAAAGAATAA
>NC_051413.1:12771848-12772223 GCF_015228065.2 Penaeus monodon
ATCCACGTCTTACGCCTTATTTCATCATAATTATCATTATGGAGAAACTAATGACTCTAATGAGAATGATAAACATAAAGACAACACTAAACACTAAAATAATAAGGAAAGTGTTCCACTAATAACTATCAACGTATAAAACGCTGTTCAGTTATGGCTTTAATAACGTGAGACTGAAAGTCTTTGATCTGAGAAAGTTTGTATGGTCAAGGCAGATTGGGACGGTAGGAGTAGTGAAGGGTGGGAGGCTGCTTGAGTCTCGTTACTGGTGTTTCCTTGAATCCTTTTGGTTATTTGAAGAGTTTCTCGCTGTGAATACTTAATGGTTTAGAACCCTGGAGAGAAGTGCTTTTTGTTTACCTGCTTTCGGAAGCT
>NC_051413.1:12773902-12773974 GCF_015228065.2 Penaeus monodon
AAGCGTTTGATCTCACGTCCTTACGGGCGTTATAGGCCATAAACTCCGCCAAGGCGTCATCGGACCCATGCA
>NC_051413.1:12774020-12774423 GCF_015228065.2 Penaeus monodon
GTGTTTGGCTTTCATTAGATGTGTGGGCTGAGAGGCGGACAGGGGCCAGGGGAGGGGGGCGGACAGGGCCAGGGAGGGGCGGTCAAGGCAGGGAAGAGGAGAAATGGGCCAGGGAAGTCCGGACAGGGCCTAGGGAAGGGGCGGACAGGGAGAGAGGAATAAGAAGACGAAAGGAGAGGGGAAGTACAAGATGATAGGACAGCGAGGGGAGGGATCGCACAACCATCAAAGGTTCCTCATTAAGTTCACACCTCCGTCCTGTGATGCTTAGGCGGGTAGATACCCTTTTACTCCATGAAGTTCTGATGCGGGGCTATTTTGGCTCAGCTTTCACATTCTTGTTCTTTTTTGTCATGGACCTGGGAGAACACCTATATTTACAACTAATGTGTGTGGTGTGTTT
>NC_051413.1:12774518-12774685 GCF_015228065.2 Penaeus monodon
ATATATTCTATTACTCTATGGACTCTATATATATATAATTCATCTCGTATCGTATCTCATACTATCTCTCTTACATCTGTATACTTATGTATGTATACCTCATCTATATCTCTACTATATATTATCATACTTATATCTATCTTCTCTACATCCTATATATCTCTCTA
>NC_051413.1:12774731-12774814 GCF_015228065.2 Penaeus monodon
TTACCGATATCCCCCCCCCGCCCCACCCCTATCTCTCTTCTCCTATATCTAGTTGTATTGTCTCTATGATAATATATATATAA
>NC_051413.1:12775446-12775640 GCF_015228065.2 Penaeus monodon
AATACTTTTCGGGTGTTCAATGGTTCCTCTGATTCGATTTCCAATTTCCGGATCCACCTTATATAGACGGTTCGCTTCCCCTTCCGTCGTTACGGTTTGGTTCCATGTTACAGTAGGGAATGGTTTGGTTGAATCATGTCTTGGGTAATTATTGTTTCATCATATGTATATATTAATTATTATAAATATCTATC
>NC_051413.1:12775755-12775893 GCF_015228065.2 Penaeus monodon
ACAAAAATCTCCCCAATGTCAATTTGAAATATATCAAGCTAAATCTCAATGGAACCAATCACTTCTGTACACACAAAGTGAAATTAATGACATTTAACTATACATTGCAGATACATTATCTTTGGCTTCACAATGTGC
>NC_051413.1:12776034-12776172 GCF_015228065.2 Penaeus monodon
ATTAACTATCTATATATCTCTGTATATCTCTCTCTATTATATTATACTCTATTCGTATATATACTCTCTCTAATCATAATATCTTATCCTCTCTCTCTCTTCTATTACATCTCTCCATATCTCATTCTCTATAATAGC
>NC_051413.1:12778514-12779444 GCF_015228065.2 Penaeus monodon
GAACTGACGCAATACCATCTGGAATATGTCCCACATCTTATTGCTAACTGTAATACCATTACGTGAGGACTTAAATTGCTTTTCCTTTTCAAAGTAAACACGTTTGATATAGACATCTTACCAATCGTTCAGTCTGACTTGTGTGCATTACCCTTTTCACCTCTCACTGCCTTTGTAACCATACGCCTATGCAATACCCTTATCACGTTCAGATTCAGTCACAAAACTGAATGGTTATTATTATCATAAATAAAGTCACAACCCTCCTCAGTTACATGTTTATGTACACTTACTCTGCCAGTATAAGGTGTCTTCCTTACAAGGACACGTTTTACTTAAGAATTCCAACCGTACAGAGATACGGGCCAACTAGAGAGGTAGCTCTAATGCTTAGACATAGTAATCCATAACGTACCAAGAAGCAGGACGACAGAGCACGTCATACACAGCGCCTGATAGCTTTTGTGGCACTGTTTACAGCTCAACTTCCACCAGAGAGAGGATTTGTTCGCACTTCTAGTTCTCTGCGCGTGTCTCGAACTGTGGGTTTGATTGTACATTCTCCCTTGAGTTGCTGATTCTTTCTTGCTGTGGCCCTGTGTTACGCCCTGAGCTTTTTATTTTTTCTTTCCTTCTTAAGCCCCCACCTCTTTCCCCCACTTCTCAGGATTTTCCCCTTTACCTCTATTTCTTTCCTCATCCCTTCTTTCTACTAATATATCCGGCTTTTTGCCTTCCTCCACCTTTAATATCTCTCTTCCTTCCTTCCTTCTCTCTTTTCCACTCTCCTCCCCTCTTTACATTTCTTCTTTCTCCCTTCCTTACTGTCATTTATTTGTATCACCAGCTCGCTTTTCCCTTTCCTTCCTTTCATTCCCTCGTCTCCTCTCCATACATCTTGTTGTTTTTTTCCTTCTTATATCTTTCTTT
>NC_051413.1:12779507-12780787 GCF_015228065.2 Penaeus monodon
TCCCATCACACACGTCTCTCTCCCTGTCTTCTTCTTTTTTCCCGCTTTCCTCTCCTTCCTACTCTCTTCCGTGCTTGCCTACTTCTTCCTTTCCTTCCTTCCTATTCCCCTCTCACTCCCTCCTTCTTTCCTTTGTTCTCTTTTCCTCTCCACCCCTCTCTTCTTCCCATTCGCTCGCCCAAGTATCTGCTTGAGGAATCTCGATCTCGTTCCGTCATTCTTTTTGCGATTTGCATTTGTGTTGACGATGGAAAATCGAGAACGCAGAAGGATAGAGCATTAGTTACGAAGGACGAGAAGGAGTGGGAGGTGAAGGGAGGGGGAGAGTAAGTGAGGGGAAGTAGGAAGGGAGAAAAGAGGAGGAAGGAGTGAGATGATGAGAGGAAGGAAGGGAAGGAATTGAGAGGAGAACGAAAAAGGGATAAAATGAGGGAAGAGTAAAGGAGAAAGAGTAAGAGAAGGAAGGAGAGGAATAGGAGAATGAGAGAGAGAATGAAAGGAGGAAGATCATGAAAAGGAGAGAGACTCGGTGAAAAACTTTCAGCTGAAAGAGGAAAGTGGATAGAGTTTCATGCTCGCGGACATTCAACAACGAGAATATTCGAACGTTACGATGGGGAAGCTAAAACACTGTCTGAAAAACAGACGAACAGAAATTGTGTTACGGCTCAGCTCAGATGTATAAGAAATTATGAAGCTGTTTTATAAGTCATAATTCATATTTATTATATGAACCCTAACAACAAATGGGTTCAGTGTGCATGGCCTCCTCTTACTCCTGACAAACCAGCAGAAAGAGAACAAGTACCTATAAGCCATGAAACACCCCTGTCCAAACCCTTAAAGCACCGACTAATGGTTACATAACCATTCAAGTCTAGTATAGCCTTCGAACGAACGGACCAGGCGTGTTAATACCACGGTCTGTCTGAGAAACGGAACAGAAGAAGCGGAAATGGAATTACCTTCTAATAGAAGCGAGGTATTTAATATAAAACGCATGAAATTATCTCATGACACGGACGTACACGATTTCCTGTACCGCTCTCCCCAAGACTTGCTATCCCCCCCCCCCCCAACCCTCCTAAAGCTCGGCATCCTAAATGGATGTCCGCCAGGCTGAATAGCACGCTTATGATAGTGGATCGGGATTTCATGTGATGGTCGGCTAACATGGTAATTTGGATACTTCGTACGTTGTGACAGCCTGCAAAAGAAATTAGTCTATGCAGCTACACATATTATATTACTAAACAAATTTGAATATGACTCTTTAATTC
>NC_051413.1:12780918-12781300 GCF_015228065.2 Penaeus monodon
GTTTACATTTTGAATATCATCTATTCGTTGTTAGAGGGAAGCACTAAATCTAAGAAAAAAATCGTGAACTGTTTGTATCTGTTATGAAATTTTTAGTACAGGTAAATCTGAATCCTCTTATATTTCAAGGCAGTTTTGATGACGAAGAATATAACAAAAATGCGGTAAGTTCATAATAAATTCTATCTGCTTCGATACTGAATTGAAAGGACGATCGTTTCGAAGTAGAATTAAATGATTTAAGAGATTGTATTTTTTACAAGATAGCCAGGATTAATGTTTACAAAAATGAATAAAATTATCGTCAATATAAAATAAATCACATTTTTTCTGTTCATCATCCCAACTATCGATTCCTCATCGCTAGTCTGTCTGTATCCCG
>NC_051413.1:12782060-12782161 GCF_015228065.2 Penaeus monodon
TATGTTATATTTTCCCAGCTTCCTCATTTGCATGGTTATTGTAGCTGCTGGTTCTAGCAATGGCACGTTAATCATGCTGAATGAGGCTGTTTCAGGAATGG
>NC_051413.1:12782459-12782543 GCF_015228065.2 Penaeus monodon
TTTCCCACTTCCTCCTTGCTGTATGTGGACTGCTGTTCTGCAAGTGCACGTGCAGCTTGAACAGGCTGTTCAGGAGATGGATAG
>NC_051413.1:12783113-12783290 GCF_015228065.2 Penaeus monodon
CTACTGCCATTTCCTTCCTTACCAGCCTCTCCCAGCTGACAAGACCAAGAGCAACTCAAATGACATGCAAATGACGAGGCTTCGAGTTGAAACTGCCGAGGAGGACCGCCGTTTAATGCTTACGGATGAGACGTTCACTTTTCTGAGACTGGAAATGTTCGGTCAATACACGAATTT
>NC_051413.1:12784244-12784505 GCF_015228065.2 Penaeus monodon
TCTTTCTCCTTATTTTGTCCTGAATCATTCCCTGGCTCCTGTAAATACAAAATTCACACAACTATTTACTCGGCACTCAGCGAGAAAGTTCGACGCCGCGCTGTGCATGGCCAGCGGGACGGGCCCTCCCCCCAAGACGCAGGCGGTTCCTCATCCCACCACGACAGCTGCTCGATCTTTCAAAGCGAAACGATTCTGCCATTATTCTCCGCGAAAAGGGAGTCGTACCCGGATGGAGGCGATTCGTATCCCCATGGTCAA
>NC_051413.1:12785506-12785645 GCF_015228065.2 Penaeus monodon
CTCTCGGGTTATTCATCACACAACTCTCTACGAGCTTTTGAAGTTCTGGCACCGCAAATTTGATAACAGCCTTCCTTTATCCGCATTTCTTTTGCAATCGCTTTGTGGCCATACATGCATCGCCCTCAAGTCAAAAAAG
>NC_051413.1:12785672-12785958 GCF_015228065.2 Penaeus monodon
CTATCCCTATTAACGGGGCGCTTATTTCTATAGACCTAGGTAAGGCAGTTGTCAGTCTGAGAGCAAAACTTCCCTGTTTCTCTCTCATTCTTACTCTTGACTTTTCTTTCTTCTACCATCACTGGGAGTCTCTCTTCTGCTTGTTTTGATGTCTTTGATGCCCGAGTTTGTTCTCTCTTGTCTGTCTGTTCTTTCTGCTGTTATGTGTTTTCCCATGCTTTGTCTACATGTGTCTGTCTCTGTTTTTGCTGTGGTGTCCTGTCTGTATTTGTCTATATGTGTCCCG
>NC_051413.1:12786085-12786220 GCF_015228065.2 Penaeus monodon
GCAAAGTATCAAGTGATTCAGTTTCCAGGGCCGTGTTTTGTGGACCCCCTTCTCCCTGTTGACCAGAATGATAGACATCTCTAATGGCCTTTCACTTGCCAGGATCTTTTTTGGCTTACAAGACTATTAGACAAT
>NC_051413.1:12786311-12786472 GCF_015228065.2 Penaeus monodon
CACCAATATCTATGTAATAATGTACCATGATGATGATAAGCGATGACATGCATCTGGATAAAAAATAATGTATGATTATTATGACAGAATACTAAAATGATCTTGATAATGATACCAACATTAATTTCACACGCAGTTCTATCTGCCTATAGAATTTTTCA
>NC_051413.1:12787067-12787504 GCF_015228065.2 Penaeus monodon
TGCCTCACCAGCCTCGCTCTCTCTTTTTATTCCTCTCTACTCCATCTCGATTATCAATTCCACGAAGAATCATAAGCTTTAATGATTCTTTTTGCCAGATGTATCTCCATTTTAAAGTGTACTATACTCTAACATTCTACTTTCATCAACGAATGCTGGTAGGGTTGAACCCGTTTACGGTGAGATAGACTTGTCACGTATATGTCTAAACGAACGGAGCTCGGCGGCAGGGGGCAACTGAAAGAGGGTCTTTTGTAACTGGCACGTAGTAATTATCTGTTACTTCAGTATTTGAATGATAAAGCCTACTTTCTTCTTCAGTAGGACTTTTCATATAATACTCGTTTCTTTTCATATTTTGATTAGTATCGTAGAACTATAATGATGATGAAAATTGTAATAATACCAGTTATATTAAGCCTAAGTTTACCTGGATG
>NC_051413.1:12788365-12789311 GCF_015228065.2 Penaeus monodon
GCAAACACAAACATAATGACACATGTAGTAAATTGTGCAATGACAACGCAGAGAGAAAGCAAGCAGCAAGAGTAATCTACGCCTGATGGATTTCTTGTTCCCTGACACCAACAAACAAAAGTCCAAACCAATATGTCCCAGTAACGTTACTCTGGATGTGAACATCGTTTCTCCTTGTTTACCAACTGACCTGCCCAGGATCTTTACTATTGCGATCAGAATTAACTTTCCGATAACCTTTACCACTATAATTCCATTATCTCTAACTTTTCCTCAACCTGAAGACGCCAATTTACTATAAAAATTACAAGAAAAATGAAATACTTGCTTAGGTTTCTCCTCCAGACAGAGAGTCTAGTGGCAATTTCTAATAAAAGAAAACTGCAAATGACACCAGTCGCTGAAGAAATTCCGGATTTTTTCAAGCTTTAGAAAGAAACTAAACATTATTATACATGATAAATGGATACAAGTGTGTGGAATCCCAAAGTCTCAGCAATTACCTTTCACGAAGAGTACTAATTACTAGATATTCATAAAATAGTATCACTACACCCAAACACTACGATGGTGAAACAATCTATTTTAAATCACATACTTAAACATATTTATGCTCCATAACGGACGTGCCTGCATTTTTTTCCATCTTGCTGTATTTACAGTAGCAAAATTTTATTCATTATCCTTGTCTTAGTATTTTCCTGTTATCATAAACTTATTTGAAACACATATTTCAATAACTTCTCGTTGTTTATAACTTACCGTAAATAACAATTTATTAGAGCTAATACACAGACAACCTCCAATGTTAACAGTTTACACATCATTGTTTTAGGCGTGGTAGATGGAAAGGGGCGATGTATAGGACCTAATTTAATTCTCACTTTGTCGTGGCATTTATACTCTTGTTCTTCCATTCGACGTCACTCTCGTTAGAGTTAGGAGT
>NC_051413.1:12789583-12789667 GCF_015228065.2 Penaeus monodon
GTGTCGCCGTAACCAACGTGACATGAATGGAAGAGCAACATTCCCTAAAATTGTACAACAAAGCTGAAAGGAATAAGTGTTCAG
>NC_051413.1:12790515-12790823 GCF_015228065.2 Penaeus monodon
GCCATTTGATTCTGCTGTTGGAGTGTATCGGGTATCGAACAAGATGTTCCTGCAAAGCACCGTAATCCAACAGCATGCAGCGAGGACCTCTTCACAGACCCTCACTTATCTTGACAACGTCCCTCGTATGGATGACGTCTATTTTAAAGTGCCCTTATGGCGGACCTGCCTCCTGCCTGAAGCGCCCACGAGAGTAGGCATGGCTGTCCACTATCCAGAAGGGACTTGGCCGCCCTTGAAGATGCAGCAAATTTGCCGTTCACGAACAATTATTTGGGGCCATATCCTTAGTGACGATGCTTCTAATC
>NC_051413.1:12791588-12792149 GCF_015228065.2 Penaeus monodon
CTATCCGCTTTAATATCAGCATGAAAAATGCCAGTCAGTTTTTGGTTTTTGAATTGTAAAATGGTATTGCACAGCTCCACTGATTTAGCCCGTTTTTTTCTGCTCTCTGATATCATTTAAAAAATAATAACTGCAGTATTTTTTCGTTACTGGAAAACATCCGAATTTGAGGATTGAAAATAGAAAGAATCATAAATAATCAATAAACACAGGAGCATCTACCTATACTTTTAACGATAACAAAGTTTTGTTTATGATATGTTTGTATAAGCTTACTCCTCTGTATTTTCCTCTTCTGATTTATTATCTTTATATCATAAAAGTATTTTTACCCTATTTCCACAAGATCACCAAGATTTTTTCTCTTTTAAGTCGTTTCTACAGAGATCAAGCAATTTCATCAGTTATTTTAATCCTCTTTGGCGCCTATTCTCGGCTATCAAAATTCTCTGAATCTCACTAACGGAAGTCTTAACTTGTCTATAGACAGTTGATACCTACATATGATGGCTTCAACTGCATTATATTTCGCATCTTTCATTGAATATCTACTATTTAATT
>NC_051413.1:12799121-12799655 GCF_015228065.2 Penaeus monodon
GTATCATAATCAATAACCCCACATATTTTCACATTTGTTATACATACTGTAAATCATTTCGTATGTGAAACATGTTCGAAAAAATACTGAATATTTAAATATGAAAGCTACAGTGTTTAGATGGAACTGAGGTCAGGGCACTGTGACATATAATTGCTAGCGTGTTCTTTCTGCAAAGGAAACATAAACCCTCAGTTCAAACGTTGAAAAGCCACACACCTACTCGCGCAATTGAAACAACAGAAATTTATGCCCCCAAACCTCCCCACACTCTATACATATCCCAACTGGAACACACACACTCTAAGAACACATGTATATCCATTTCCCCACGTAGAATCTGCTCAGTATGAAGTGTGTCAGGTCGGAATAGTAACGGAATCTACTTGACTCCACCAGTGTTTCCCGTCACAGGACGCGTCAGAAAAGGACACCGTCCTAATCCGTCCCATCCTTTTGTGGTTTAGAGTGAGTAATTTCCCGCTCAGAGACGTGACTTAGAGTCGCCTCGTGCTGATTTGTGAAATTGCGGGT
>NC_051413.1:12800028-12800198 GCF_015228065.2 Penaeus monodon
GCCGCGTGTGGTCGTATGGCTTGAAATAATTCTAAATTTATATCTCTCTCTCGCTCGCTTCTCTGGGATATAATAGATAATACGCGTTTACGCCATTCGCACATCGCATTACTAAAGAACCCTCGTATAATTGTTTCCGTTCCTGTGTTATTAAGTTCTGCATCTCTCTC
>NC_051413.1:12800223-12800438 GCF_015228065.2 Penaeus monodon
GATATTCCTTTGCGTCCGGAGAGAAAAAGCATTAGCCAATTGCATATCCTTATCTTCGAAAGATTTTTTTTTCCTTGTTCTTTGTGTCCCCGTATATCATACTCTTACTTTTATCTTCGGGAAATAGGAGACTACGCTATAAAAATATCGTGCAATACTTCTTATATGCTCCCAGATGCCGAGGCTTAGGCTAATAGCTTGTGGGCATTTGATCA
>NC_051413.1:12800691-12801111 GCF_015228065.2 Penaeus monodon
TCATTTCCTTGAACATTCTATTTTATACGCCTCTTCCTAATTTCCTAAGTACACTGAGCATCCCCCTGAAGGACATTCTGCTCATAGCTATCCAAGCTTCCTCGTGATTGGTTGTTCAGAAACACCTTCCTTTGAGATACCACGTGTATAATGAACACGTATGCAGGCCTATTTATCTTGAGATTATGATAGAAAATGAAAGAAAAGGGGATATGAGACAGAGTGGTGGAGGTAAAGAAGGGATTAGGGGAGGGAAAGAGTGGGGGAGTGGGAGAGTAGGACGAAGTAGGGAGTGAGGAGATAGATGAGAGTTTGAGTGAGGGAACGTGGAAGAGATGGAGATGAGGAGAGAGTGGGGAGAGGAGGAGGGGAGGAAGTAAGTGTGGGACGTGAGTAGGTTGTAGGATGGGGACGGTGGTG
>NC_051413.1:12801456-12801541 GCF_015228065.2 Penaeus monodon
TATATTCAGTTAATTTTTCCACGTGTATGACTGGTGCTTTGCCTTGTTTTATGATAGAAATGGTATGATAAATACGACGACGAAA
>NC_051413.1:12801573-12801651 GCF_015228065.2 Penaeus monodon
ATGATGATGATTGATGCTACATATGTTAGCTTCTGAGCATTTGTCTCTTTCGCATAACTGGCCGCATGAGACACGTGT
>NC_051413.1:12801688-12802021 GCF_015228065.2 Penaeus monodon
ATCCATGCCTAACCCTACATTCGTCACCCATTTCATAATTTGCTTACCCGTATCCTATCTTTGTTATGCATAGTTCCTTACCCCTCCTCATCCTCACCCATACCATACCGTCTTCCTTATTCATGCTTTATTACAGTCTCTTCATATGTGCTTTATCACATATTCCCCATCCGTCCTTTAACATCTTTGGATTCTGTAGCTTCACTTCAGACGACCCAGTTTTCGAACTAGCTTTTTGAAACTTATCCGAACAGGTGTCTCAAGAATCGAATCGACGCCCGTGTTCGAATATGTGGCAAGAATCCTTTTTTTTTGGGGGGCGGGGGAGAAGAG
>NC_051413.1:12802043-12803100 GCF_015228065.2 Penaeus monodon
GATAATATTGTTAACGTACCTTTCTGTTTGGGTGTTCAAGCGTGAATCTGTGGAGAAGCGGGTGGCTGCTTCTGATGACTGTAAAATATTTTATTGATATCATCCTCTAATGAATTACCTTGTTAATGATGGATAGAGGATCAAGTTGCACAAGAATCAGGGGCCGGGAAGTTGTTAAGTTGCCGTTTTCATATTTCTTCCTTCTTCACTTGTTTCCTTTGTTGCATCTGCTTAGATCTGGGGATAGCGATAGTTGTTCATATATATTTCCTTTCAAACATACAGTTTCGTTTTGCTTTGAGAAAAGGGATGACTTGCTCATAACAATTTCTTTGTCGCCTCGCTGTATTTCACAAATTATTTAATTTGATTATTTCAACGACTAAGCAGATATACACAGTTGGATTGGGTGGGACTGTAACATTCTAGAGAGTTAACACAATTATACATACTATATACGACGCCTGATCAAAGATGTAACCGATCTTGAGGTATAAGTTAAAAACTGTTATTCTTCTAGATTATCTGCGTTTCCTCGTCGCGTTTACTGTCAAGGAAAGTTGCCATCGAAGTATTTCCCAGTCAGGGTTCCCCTTGAGAACTTGTCACGGGTTCCTCATGAAACAGTTATAAAAAGGCTGAGATTATTGTTGCAAATCCTTTTTCCACGTGATATCAAGTCTAATTTCAAATATACCTGTGCGGCATTTTGTATCTTTATTCTTGGGTACTACCATATTACTTAAAAGGCAATAATCACACGTGCTTTCAAGCCTAATTTCAATACACCTGTAAGCTCCTTTTTATTGTGAGGTACTACCATATCACTTCAAAATGTAATAATCACAGGGAATATACTTTCCGAATATAATTGAAATGGATGCAATAGGAATTAGTACGAGACCTGCTTCTGTGCAGCTAAGTGACTATTAGTTTATCAGTCTCCATCTGTCTTCCCGGGCGTGCAGGTTAAGACCCTCATTCACCTACGGTCTATGCTATTAATTCTTGTCCTCTAGTCGTGGAGGCTATATAATTGGAAGTATTAGCTGCGTTC
>NC_051413.1:12803244-12803648 GCF_015228065.2 Penaeus monodon
TTTACATAGACCACCTATCAAAAAACTCTTACGTTTACTGTAGGAAAAATATATTGATAAATAAGAACTGCAGAGTCTTTTCTCATGAAGGGTTCCTTAGGACATCAATATCCCTGTAAGCTCCACGAAGGCAAAGAGGTTTGGATACGAAGTTCAAGGGAGGTAAACCATCAACAAGAAGCATTGTCTGGGAATTCTTCAGGTCCGTCATACAGTCATGCAGTCGGTCGAAAAAGGAATGGTAGATAATGTCGAACGGTCCTCTTTATTGTGAGTACATCCCTTCCCAGAAAAGGTTCGAATAAAGGTGACGTGGCAACTTACGTCGACCCCCCTCCCCCCTCCCGAAAATGACCACAGAGAAGTGTTCGTCAGTGGTAAGCCGGGCTTAGCGAGTAGACAGA
>NC_051413.1:12804236-12804490 GCF_015228065.2 Penaeus monodon
AAAGAATAGAAAAACTGATAATCATGTTACTCTGCGTATGTATGTATGTTGTATTTCACTTTCATCAAAAGAACAAAAGCATTTTGAGAAAAATCTATCTATCAGAATGGTGTTAAGTGATTTCCATTAATGAACGAGGCTAGATTTTAATAACTGATCATTCAACAAGCAGTAATTCAAATGAAATCCAGTATTAGCACAGTGCGCAATTATTTACTAGTATTCACTAGTGTGCTCAAATGTGTGTTTACAGA
>NC_051413.1:12804807-12805164 GCF_015228065.2 Penaeus monodon
CTGCTTAAAAGTAAAAATAAAATGTCAATGCGCACACGAAACGACCAGCCCTTGGGATCCCGTTATAAAGCAAAACGAAGTCCTTTCTGCAGGGCGTTTACTTAAAAGACTTTAAGAGGAGAGGCGATGACAAAACATGTGCTTGCCTACAAAGAGGGAAATTAATGATGATGTATACATGCATTGATGCCTCATAGATATTAATATACCTTTCCTCTTCAAAATATACCTTTTTATTATTCCTCCTTCAAAAAGATGAAATACATAATATTAAGCAGCACAAAGGTACGTCCAGGAAAACAGACAGGGAAGGCTTTATACATATATATACTCATTCAAGAAATGTAAATAAAAATA
>NC_051413.1:12807640-12807900 GCF_015228065.2 Penaeus monodon
GACGCCTCAATCTCCTGCAACAACTAAGTGAAGAGGCGGAAGTCAGGAGCCAGATCGGGGCTGCAGGGAGACATGTCAATAGGACTCTTAACTGTTACCGAAGCTGTCAGAAAAACCGGCTGAGATTTTGTCAGGGGCAGGAGGATGTCAGGAGGATATTTCGGATGTCAGGTTTACCCTTGAGTCAACTGGCAAGTGGAGGGCTCGGAAATGGGGAAAGCTTTGAGAGATCTTGAAGCTGTGCGATCATCAACACGTTT
>NC_051413.1:12808923-12809163 GCF_015228065.2 Penaeus monodon
TCCCAATTCAAGTTTTTATCACCATAAGTAATTCAGGATTAAACTTCATTACGTTAGATTAGTCTACATAAAATGC
This sequence comes from Penaeus monodon, assembly GCF_015228065.2. Lineage (NCBI taxonomy): Eukaryota > Metazoa > Arthropoda > Malacostraca > Decapoda > Penaeidae > Penaeus > Penaeus monodon. The sequence continues at coordinate 12,809,000 of NC_051413.1, forward strand.
TTTATCTAATTAATATATCAGGTGATTATCATAATTAGATTAACGATAAAGGTTGCTTATCAAAGACAAAGAGTTAATTGATTTCGTGAATTTCATGCTTGACAGGACTGTTAGGAAATGTAAACAGGTTATTCAAACAACATTATCATGAGCAAAACCCCTTG
>NC_051413.1:12809623-12810392 GCF_015228065.2 Penaeus monodon
TTAATTTTATTATGTTTTTTTTTTAATCCATCAACCTTTGACATTAACCTTTCTCAACCCCCTTTTTCACACTCCTATCCTTTTCACTTTTCCTCTTCTCTAATATGTTCTCTTCCCACTGTCTTTTCCCTCTATGTGCGTCCTTTCCGCTGCTTCCCTTCCCTTCCCTCATCCAAACACTTATCCCTCCCTATCGCCACCCTCCTTCTCCCCTTTTCTCCTCACCTCCTTTTTCTCTTGACTCTTCCCACCCTTCTCTATCTCCCCTCTATACTCCCACCACCCTTACATTTTCTCTCTCTCTCTCCTCCCTATTCACCTCCGCACTCTTCATTCACGCTACTTACCTCACCCCCTCATTCTCCTTTTTCCAAATCTTAACATAAATGTTAATATTGGCATATATACTAATATTAAAAATTTTATTTGGATATCTAGTTGTGTTTTTCTCAAGGTTTTTAGACCCTGGTCCTCTTTCTCCATCCCTTCAGGCTTCGTTTTTTTTTTCTCTCCATACTGTCCGCCTTCACGCTTTTCATACTTCCCCTTCCATCTTCATCCCCGTCCCCTCTCCTTCTCCTTCACTCCCCCCTCCTTCTCCAGCTTTCCCTTTATCTTTGGTTCTCTCCATCCCTCTTACTATCCTTCACCTTACATCATTTCTCTTCCTCCTTCTTATCTTCCTGCACATTCTCCTCTCTACTTCCTCTCTTTCTACCTCTCTCCTTTTCTTTCATTCTCCTCCATCTTCCGTAGTATCCTTTCCCTA
>NC_051413.1:12810463-12810874 GCF_015228065.2 Penaeus monodon
CTTTCAACCTCGACCACTATATTTTCCTGTTCCCCACATTCATATCCCTCCCGTATTTTCCTCTCGCTCAGTTCTCCACTCAACTCCCTCACTTCCCTTTTCCTTCTCCCTCCCTGTTTCTTCCTCTCCATCCACTCTCCTCCCTCTCTTCTCCGCCATCCTTTTTCCTTCTCCCTCTCCCTCCTTTCCCCCTCTCCATCGCCACTCATTTCCCCGCAGCGCTCCCTCCCCCCACTCAATAAACAGGTCCCGGATCCCATAATCCTTTCACTCCCTCCCTCGCGTTGTGATAGGTCCCCCGCCCGGCAAATGATGGAGCACAGAGAACGTGCCATAACCTTCGCCCCATAATCAAGAACATTTCGACGAAATCGGAGAAATCGGAGACTGAGGTTATTGCATGGTAGTGAC
>NC_051413.1:12810922-12811027 GCF_015228065.2 Penaeus monodon
CTTATCTTCTCTTGCTTGCCGTAGTCTAGCCTTTGCTTAACTGCATCCAGTCTGGTCTTGTCCACATATCCTGCCGCATTCCTTCGTCAATACAGAAATAAGGGA
>NC_051413.1:12811253-12811427 GCF_015228065.2 Penaeus monodon
TATTCCGAGGAGTAAAATGGAAATTTGAATACCATTGTTCCGCATACTAGAGCCAAACAATAGGTGTTCATTTAAGTGGATAAAGGTGTGAAACTTCTCTTTCTGTCCGACTGTTTGTCTGGCTGTCTCTCTCTCAGTCGGTCTTTGTCTCTGTCTGTCTGTTTAGTTCGCTCT
>NC_051413.1:12811642-12812352 GCF_015228065.2 Penaeus monodon
CCCCCCTCCTCTCTCTCTCCCTTTACTCCCTTCTCTCATCCCCCCTCCCTCTTTTCCCCCGCCACCCCTTCCTCCCTCTCTCCCTCCCCCAAGTCTCTCTCCTTCCTCCTTCCCCTCTCTCCCCTTCCTCTTTGCTTCACTCCATCCTCACTCTCCCCCCTTCCTCCCTCTCTCACTCCCTCCCCTTCCTCACCTCACTCTCTCACTCTATCCCAGTTAAGAAGCGAAAGAAATCAGACGGACACAGACCCCCTGACTGCAGAATGAAACCCTAATTACATTACTAACAAAGCACGATATACAAGTGGAATTCCGGGAAGGGGGGAGGAGAAGGAAGAAGAGGAAGAAAATGAGGAAGAAGCGGTAGAAAAGAGAGGGAGAGAAGATGAAGATGAAAAAAACGCCCCCCCCAAAAGAAGGAAGGAAAGTGAGAAAAAAGGGGACAAGAAGGGAAATAGATATAAAGAAAAAATAAAACGAAGATGAAGAATCGAAAAAAAAAGAAAATAAAGACAAACAGAAAAAGAAAGCAATAAAAACTAAAAAAACGAACAAACTCACCGCTATTCTTAGCAAGAGAATCGGAAACCAATTAGCAAGCATCAAAAGCAACGAGCGGCTTTCCACCCAATCAGTCAAGCTGCCTCTCCTTAACCAGTGCCGGGACTCCATTCCTTCCCTTCGCCCCGTCAAGATTGGCCAATCCGATA
>NC_051413.1:12812771-12812968 GCF_015228065.2 Penaeus monodon
TACCTTTTTAGTGATGACACAGCCCGATTATGAATGTTCTGACAAGCAGGGTAGAATCCTTACAAGCTCTCACATACCCCATGCAATTTACCGAAGCACCTAACTCTCGTCATGCACTTACATCAGCCCTCAAAGCCTGTGGTCATCTGATCTTGCTTTCATCCGATGTCTTATCATCTCTTCCTGAAGCTCCAATC
>NC_051413.1:12813049-12813206 GCF_015228065.2 Penaeus monodon
CTCTCCCTAAGCCTCGACTTATTCTTACTCTACCTCTCCTCTCTCGCCGCTGCTTTTAGTCTTAATATCTTCCTTTTCCTGTACTTACTACTTCGTGATTTTTATTTCATCATTCTTCTATGTCTCTCTCTCTATCTGTTTCATATTCAAAAAATAT
>NC_051413.1:12813263-12813381 GCF_015228065.2 Penaeus monodon
TCCTCTTCCTTCATTTAACCTTTCTCTCCTTGCCTCTCAGCAACCTCGAACCGGGATCCAATTGAAGAAACACTGAGAGATTGTTCAAGCCAACAGAATAAAAAAGAAAGGAAATATA
>NC_051413.1:12813536-12813703 GCF_015228065.2 Penaeus monodon
CAGCTTCCCTAACGATTCCCATTCCCTTCATTTCCTCTTTCATCTGCCCTCACAATTCGAACTCCCTCTCCTTCTTTTCTCACCATCTTATCCACCCTATTCCTCTTTTTTTCTCTCTCTCTATCGCCTCATACACTCATCCTCCTTCACCTCCTTTTTTTCTACAT
>NC_051413.1:12813849-12814587 GCF_015228065.2 Penaeus monodon
CCACCTTTTGACTGACATCCCAAAGATCCGAAGAAGACTTGACTCGATTGGTTTCTGAGACGTCCTAGCAAGTCCCCCGATTCCCTCTACAAGATGTGACGTGTCTCCCCTTGCTCATCGACCGCTGTTTCTCAAGCTGAATGTGGCGTTAGATGAAAATGATTAAGAATTATTAAAAGGAATTATTGGGGGCATTTTCTTTACTGATTTCTATGAGAATTTTATTGTGTTATGAAGAAAGTTATTAAGTTATTATCAACGGTATTTACTTCGAGGGAGAGGACTTTTTTTAGGATTGGACTGAAATAGCGTTGCATACACAAAGGGAGTAAGAAAAAAGAAAAGAAAGAAATAAAAACAAAAAAAGAAATAGCAGAAAACAAAACACCCACCTCACTTTCCCTCGAAATTTCCTCCTCATCCTTTCGATTACATCTGCTTCCTTTTTCCGGATTATTAATTCATCTTCTCCCCTCTGATTTCCAGAATATGGTCTCACTCCTCGGATCTTCTCCCACTCGATCGTAAAGCAATAAAAAGGGGAAATCCGGCCAGAGAGCCAATGATAAACGAAAGAGGCTTATCGTTAAACCATACACCATTAGCTCTGTGTTTGTGCTCTCTTGACTCGGACGCTCCTCCTGTTGGCTTTGGCTAAAACTGCTCCACGACTTTATTTGCATCTTATGTTGTCGGAATAAAGATGCGTACATATATCAAGTGAGAGGGGCTGTTTTC
>NC_051413.1:12814916-12815501 GCF_015228065.2 Penaeus monodon
GTGTATTTGTATTAATATTCTAGTAATGGTTGCTAACATATAAATGAAGTAAAGACTGTAGCCAGAGATGATTGGTAAATTATATGTTGAATATAGAATGTGCATTGAATTCAAATGATTATATTGAAGTATAACGGATGTTATGACAGTCTGAGAAAACTTTGTGATATTATTGGAAAAAGTGTTTATATATTTGTTATATTTGTAAGTGTTGTACCTTCATTAAGCATATGATTCTTTAAGATTATGAAAAAAATCAGTGTCTAGATTATCGCAAAGGAATTACTCATTCCATTTAAGTAGAGTGATGATGGTTTCGGTTCACTACTGACCGGCAAGCTGTTGTTGGTTGGTGGTAGCGACGGACGTGTTTGGCTAAACTCCGGATATTTAGCCGGTTATTGGCTTATTTCATAAGGTTTGGATGTTTTTTTCTGTGCTCAAGGTGATCTTACATTTATAAGATTTATATTGTACATATTGTAGCCATGTGTCAGGGTATTGTTATGGGTATGATTTGCCGTCAAAGTGTTTCGTTGTTTTGTTCTGTTTTCCCAATATTTAAATGTTTAGTGTTTTTTCCGA
>NC_051413.1:12815553-12815794 GCF_015228065.2 Penaeus monodon
ATTCAGTTCACTCTCTAACCAAAATTAATTTAACCTTGGTAACAGCCAAATTTCCGTAACGTTTTCTGCAACAAAAAGAAGTTTTTAAGTAACTTTTTTGGAAACTATAAGTGACTAATATATGAAATCTTCACAAATCATATGTGACATTCACAGATAAGTTAAAAAGAAAGCCAAATAAATGAAGATGTGTGATACTGTGACTGGAGTTTTCTAAAGTATTATTCTTAACATAAGTTAT
>NC_051413.1:12817598-12817767 GCF_015228065.2 Penaeus monodon
GAAAAAATTAATGTCATTCACTCGGACCCTCGATTTTATATAGAAACAGGGTCGCTGTGTGTTCGGGAATCTGAATGATATCATTAGTTTAATATGGACTATAATGGGGGATGCAACAGTAGTCCACAAGGGTGTGTAATGGTGAGCCGTTTATTTGTTTCACATGTTT
>NC_051413.1:12818111-12818179 GCF_015228065.2 Penaeus monodon
CCTCGTGCGCGCTTGCATGTGTGTGTGTGTGTGCAGACGCACCCATGCACACTCGCACAATGCGCACG
>NC_051413.1:12819427-12819526 GCF_015228065.2 Penaeus monodon
TGTATATTCTTTGTGAACTGCAGAGCAAAACGTTAGCGTTACATAGCATAGCTAATTAAGCCATTACCGGACGTACACTGTCCATTTCAATTTTAAAGC
>NC_051413.1:12819727-12819843 GCF_015228065.2 Penaeus monodon
GATTACGTGACGTCAACCCCATACTTATTGATACCTGCGGAGCCTCCCCCCCCCAAAAAAAAAAAAAATGCAGCGGATATTAAAACTACTCTGATAGAAAGAGTTAATCTAATGTC
>NC_051413.1:12821459-12822456 GCF_015228065.2 Penaeus monodon
AGAGCACATTCCCGAAAAACAGATTTTACGTATCCAGCACCACTTCTCGATATAATTGGAGTGTCTGGCAACGACCAATAGTGCTTTCGAACAAGCTCTCGTCAAACAAAAGGACTCGCTAACAATAGCTATTTTGTCCTCTTGGGTAAGGCAGGCTAGCAGTTAAAAGACGTTCGTGAAACTTAGTGGCAATAATTATGTAATAGTTAATAGGTGATTAATCTAAGACTTCAAATAAATCGTTTGATTCCGATTTCAATTTCCTCTATTTGTAGATATTGCTGAAAAGAATAACAAATTTGTTCTATGAAAAATAAAGTTCAAGAATTGGACGACTAAGAAATTTTGTACAAGCAAGGGGCAGTATGTAAACAGCACTCCAAAATATAGTCAACCATTTCTTGAATATACCGCCAACGGCACTCTTTCACATACAGTCAATGACTACTAGTTTAGGTAGATGCAATATGTTACACTTTATATAAGATCCATATTCTTTCATATTTCCCCATGACTCTCACCTCGTTATTACCTTCGTTTTTCCTCTTTCATTTTATCAATAATATTTCAGAACGCACGTGTACAAGGAAAGTCTACGGGCCGCAACTCGTATTTCATTACAACGGTGACTGATACCTTTACTAGATGATTGAAAAATTCGGTTTGCAGGAGTACTAGAATTTCGATAAGGTGAACCTGGCTGATCTTGTATACTTTATGAAAGACCTGGAATCGGTAGCATAAATCGATATGACAGCTAATTAGATGGAAAATATTTTCTAGAGAGTGAGAATGATAAAAAGACAATGGGAATTTCTGGGCCTGGTCAGCAATTCCATGAAATTAGGGATAAAAATGCCCTGTCAAATGTAAGTGAATACGTGTCTTCTTGTATTGCAAGGCATTATAGCCTTTCAAATAGTCAACATTGATTACAAAGAACTATTTTACTAATCCAATATAATATAAAAAAAATAATCGGATATCCCATATAGAT
>NC_051413.1:12822546-12822624 GCF_015228065.2 Penaeus monodon
TACGAGATTACTGGAAGCAAGCTAACACCCCGCAAGCCCACACACGGTAAGGTCCTTTGAGATATATGATTCTCCACT
>NC_051413.1:12822678-12822796 GCF_015228065.2 Penaeus monodon
AATCATCCTTTTAATTGAAACAGAGGTTGAAAGGTTGAAGTTTTCTAACTGAATGCAACATGTATGTCCGTATTCTTAGCATGTCTCCGGTCATAACAATTGTGGTTGGACCTCCACC
>NC_051413.1:12822828-12823467 GCF_015228065.2 Penaeus monodon
TTTTAAAAAGGAAAATATACATGTTTATACTGTGCAAACATATCAATTCTTACTGACCCTCCGACAGTATATATTTGTCTTAAATACATTTGAAACCTCATGCAAATAGGGAAATAGTAAGTATAAAAGACAAATGTAAAAACAGAATAGAGGCAAAAAAAATGTAATTATACAAGAAGCAAAGCGAGAAAGAAATACAGAGAACACAGACAACATGAAGAAAAAGAAGGAGAAAAAGACGAACGTTACATGCACGTAAAGTGAGGATATCTGTCGTCTTTCCTTCGCCTCACGGAATTTATCGCGAGATCACCAAGATCTTGTGAAAATTGTTGCAGTTTGAAGGTCCGAGCTGGCGCCCTCAGCTGTGGATCCGGAATATGATACTGTACTTTTAGGAAGGGTGAAAGAGGCAGGCGGGCTTAGAGGGGAAGAATGTTTGTTTTTTCTTCTATTTTTGTAGACGCCATTCTACACGCATGGTACAGGAGAGACCCCACAGGTAAACGGACGCACAAAGAAGAGCTTTAACCTCTGAGAAAGAGTCGGTAATGTATTGTGATTAAGTGACGATATTCGTTTAGTGTTGTGTAAATTCTGTTCGAAGTTCCTTTGGAGCTCCCGGAAAATGAATAGAAA
>NC_051413.1:12823736-12823950 GCF_015228065.2 Penaeus monodon
TTCCTTGGAACCGCGATGTGGCAGTTATGATTTTTTTATTCGAATATTTTCAGGCTCTGATTTTATTATTACATTTCTTGAACGTTTAATTGACTCTAAGCATTTTATTAGGCTTTGTTTTTCTCTGTATTAGGTGTTGATGGAGACGTGTCTTATTTATGTATAAGCAGTTTAAACGTCCATTTTTTTCTTCTGCAAGTTCCTAGGCATGTGT
>NC_051413.1:12824034-12824243 GCF_015228065.2 Penaeus monodon
ATAAATATCCAAATATGTAAATTCATAATGCATTCTACGCTTATATTCGAAGAGGCCCACTTGAAATTAGCAATTAAATGGACTCAGCTTGTAGTTAATCCGTGCCCTCAACGAACATATTACCCTTGCAAGATCGTGACTCCGCTGCACAGGCACATAGTATAAGTACAGCGGTACGTGCATTTCCCTGTGTGTTGGTACGTTCCGAT
>NC_051413.1:12824609-12825559 GCF_015228065.2 Penaeus monodon
AGCTATTTGTGAGAAATATGATATATTTTCCATACCATAAGTGTACTCAATGGATAATTAATGTAAAGTAGTCTCTTATATGAAGTATCCCTTTGTCGTTTTGTTTTGTTTTAGCGGCATGGAAATGCTGAAACGCGCTGTCTAGATAAGAAATTGTTATATAGGAAATTGACATCTGTGGAGAATCAGATTTATGGAAGGTATGGTCTTTGTTCGTTGTTTAGCAGTACATTTTGCTAATTTGGGTGTCTTAGAGTATATGGATTATAACAAATTATCTAGCAGAGTTCAAGGTGTCTTGGGATATTATTTTCTTGTTTTGCATTGTTGGCATTTGTAGGGAATGTAATTGTAGGTTATGGATTGAAATGCTGAATAATGATTATCTCAACGTCACCAGCAATCATGTGGATATGGCATTGTGTAAGTTAGTTCTTGATCATTTTCATTTTATGAAATATATTGTGTTTCCTTGGAACCGCGATGTGGCAGTTATGATTTTTTTTTATTCGAATATTTTCAGGCTCTGATTGTATTATTACATTTCTTGAACGTTTAATTGACTCTAAGCATTTTATTAGGCTTTGTTTTTCTCGGTATTAGGTGTTGATGGAGACGTGTCTTATTTATGTATAAGCAGTTTAAACGTCCATTTTTTTCTTCTGCAAGTTCCTAGGCATGTGATTTTTTCATACATTTATATTTCAGGTTGAAACTTATCAACAATGAAGGTCTCACAACAGTTGCTTCGTATTGGTGGTGAATCATTCAACATAAATCCTGTGTGATGATGGAGGAGCTCAAGAAGGACAGAGAAATTCACAAGGACGGTGAAGTTATTCTCCGAGTGCATACTTAAGCAGTTCCGGTGATGCAGGATGCCTGTGATGAAATTTGTGAAGCTTATCACACTGTCGAGGCAATCAGTGAGAAAATGGCTAAACTCCTTG
>NC_051413.1:12825718-12827116 GCF_015228065.2 Penaeus monodon
CACACATATACTTGACCTTGAAAGTGAGAAAAATCACGTAAACTTAACATTAGTTAAGAAAATTGAGCCTCTTAAAATATCCAGAAAGGATAGTGATAGTGTCAAACTGAAAGTGAAACCACTAAACCTCCACAGTTTAGTATGAAAGTAAGAGACTATCCTATTTTCCGTAAAGATTATGTGAGATTAATGCAAGGCACTTATGGAGAAGATCCCTATGCATTAAAGCAGTGTCTAACGGGTGAAGAATTAGAGGTGATAAAGGGTGTTGAAGATGATTGCAAGCAAATGTTTGAGCGATTAGATGCTAGGAATGCTAGAAACATATTGATATGGTCAATATGCTTGAAAAGGCATTTACTGATTTTAAAAAGTTAGGGTTGTCTTCTGAGATAAATACTGTAGCAATGATAAAAAATGAGAAATTGTTACCTTTGACACAAAAAAGATAATGGTTAGCAGTTGCACAGGGTATAGCGGATGGCAATAAGCTATTTGAGGGATTGTTGGAATATTTCTTAAGGGATATAGGGTCATGGAATATATGGAAGCAGATGTAAGAGTAACAGGATCAAATTCAAAGGTTTTGATTCATAATACAGTTCTTTAACCAGAAGGGTTAGTAAACATGATTCTGAGAATACAAGGGAAGCAAGACAGATTAGAAGATTGTACTACAAGTCTGACTAAGACAGTTTCTCATATATTGGAAAATAAGCCAAGTATAGACAATCAGAGATGCTGGTATCATGATTCAGGATCTCAGTCAATATCAGAGCGTACGTACTTCAAAGATAATAAGGATAAATATGAGGCCCTTAGAAAAAAGGGGGTTTGTTTTGTGTGCCTTGGTAGAGGACACCTGAGGAGAATGTTAAGTATCGATAATAAGATTAATCCAGTGGAAATAACCAGTAACCCATTTTCACGTTATGGTATTTTGCTAATGGTGAGTTGTGTTTGGTGTATGGGCAAAGATATCACAACACTCTGGGACTCTGGATCTAATATGACACTGATAACTCATGGAATGGCTTATAATTTATGGCTGGAAGGAAGGACAGTGTGTCTTGCTGTCACTAAAGTAGAAAATGATGTGACCAAGTTTGAGATCACATCTATTTACCCAAGTAGAGGCCCCATAAGAAAACTGACTTACTTGTTAGTTCAGATTATTGTGGCATACTGGCCAGGGTTATTAAGACTGGATAATATTCAGTTGATTAAGAATCCATTTGTGTATTGTTTAAGGGGATTCCATCCTACAAATAGGATTAGCAATAAGGTTTGTGTCTGCGTTAACCATTTAGTTGGCGTTTTTCATGTTTATGATATAACCCTAGAACAGGACAAGAGTCTGACTCAGAAATTGGAAGAGTTTTTAACGCTAGTTGTTGT
>NC_051413.1:12827292-12827513 GCF_015228065.2 Penaeus monodon
TATAGTGTCTTATACTAGCTTAAAGTCTAAACAAATTAGGAGATATGTACGTCAAAGCTTATCAAGATCAAATTATAGATATGATTATGAGGAGTGTAGCTAGAAAACTTGATCCTAAAATATTACAGGAATATAGGGGACCGGTGCATTATATATCACACCATGTGGTACTGAAGCCAGAATCAGCCTCAACCCCCATTAGAATTATATTCAACTCATCA
>NC_051413.1:12827656-12828102 GCF_015228065.2 Penaeus monodon
AGAAATAGATCAACACACTCATAGGTTCTTATGGAGGAATATAGATACTCAAAGAGAACCAGATCATTATTTACTTCAAATAGTAATCTTTGGGAACAGGCTAAGTGGAGTAATCTCTATGATAGCTTTACGAAAGACTGAAGATAATTTCAAAGATCAATACCCTAATGTAGTGGATATGATTATTAAGAATTCTTATGTTGATGATATTTTGCAGTCTGTTTCAAATGTGTCTGAAGCTACACATATGATGCAAAAGGCGGAGCAAGTTCTTAAATCTGAAGATTTTCAAATCAGACACTGGATAACGTCAGGGAATCATAGGAGTGTTAGTGAAGGTTACTCATAATCAATCAGGAAATGGTGTAAGACAACCAGGTTTGGCTTGGGACGATCATATACGCGACTTCATGTATCACAAATGGAAGAGTTTGTTCTGTGAGATG
>NC_051413.1:12828635-12828777 GCF_015228065.2 Penaeus monodon
CTGAGTAATTAACCAACTGAGAATCATTCTTATGATATCTTATCATGTTATCATAGGCGGAAGATCATAGCGTTCGGCGTCTTAATATAGCATTTTCGTTGGTAATACGAACGAAAATAAAGGTATTAGGTAAAAAAAAATC
>NC_051413.1:12828911-12828978 GCF_015228065.2 Penaeus monodon
CTTTGTTTCCTTCTTCGTCTTCCATAGCTATGACAGGACGGAGAAGCGATGAGAATAGTGTCAAATG
>NC_051413.1:12829255-12829764 GCF_015228065.2 Penaeus monodon
AAAGGAATACCAGGAAAGGAAAGGACAAGAGAAGCGAGAAGGACGAAAGTAAGAAAAAACATAGACAGGAAGAAATTAAGAGGTGAAATACTTAAAAAATAATAAAAAAGAGAGGATGAGAAGAATGGAAGAGGGAGAGGAGGAGAGAGAAGAAGCAGAGTATGAGAGCATCTTCGTCTCATTTACAGTATTTTTCCCTCCTCAGCAACGATGATGGGAGAGGATATTAAGAGCCAACCTTTATATCACCATCATAATGAAAATATAATTTTCAATTCTCCTTCATCACCAACTACATTATTCCTTTTACCGCGGCGTAAGGTACAATTTCGGAAATGAATAACCGTAAATCAACGAGTAAAAAGTAAAGACGTTGGGAACTACAACGAAATTATAAAGTCAGTTTCGTAAGAACCGATGAAGAATAATAGCAGATTCAGACATGTTTAATGCATAAGTTATTATCACTGTCCGGCTGTGTGGTGTGTGGGAAGTGTGCCATTATGCAC
>NC_051413.1:12830479-12831413 GCF_015228065.2 Penaeus monodon
TTAAATAAACTTTTCCCGTAAGATTGTATAGTTATGAATGTATCGATCATACGACCTAGACAGGCATAAATAAGTTTTGATACATTTGAATATCTGATGTATTTTTTGTGATTAGTATTCGCATCTCATTATGCTCAAGATTTCAGGTATTTTACAAAATTTAGATGATCGACAGGGTACTTTGCCTACGGATAATTTGTTGTTGTGAAATGTGGGTTGTCAGCTGTAGATTTTCACCACACTAAATGTATGTGTCGAAATATAGAGGAACGAGAGAATGAAAGAAAACTGACAAGGAAATAATTTTTAAAACATTTAAAAATGTGGATTAATGCTTCTTAAAAGTATTAAAACGTCTGTATCAATCTCATCTGTAGAGAATCATTGTTCGTGGATTTCTTGTGAGAAAAACAAAATAACTCATTGTTTAGGTAGATATAAAATATAACGAAGGAAAACAACCAAACAATTAGCAATATGCCCAATGTCATTTACTACAAATATAAGCATTTACGAGGGTCGGGCAAGCAACCGGTAATTTACAGGATATTAATAGGTTGCTAGCGGTGTATTCAAGACTTAACTATGTTTGTTATACGTTGCCATGCTGGTTGGGAACTGCCCCGTGCTTATACAGTATTTACCTGCAGTCGAATACTTTATCTTCGTATTTTCTAGCACACATATGTTATAATTTCTAGCAACTAAAATGGGGGAAATATGAATGAAGCCATTAACCACAACTTCAACTTTTGCACTACAACCATCGTGAGATCATTAAACGACAGCTTGGCCCATCCAGCGCTCGCCAAAATAGCCATTGTTAGCTTGTTCTTTTGTTTGAGAAGAGCTCGTGGGAAGCACCATCGGCCGTCGACGAACACTCCAATTATACCGAGAACAGGGTGTTTGTCGCTGCACTCTCGGGCAGAAA
>NC_051413.1:12832309-12832999 GCF_015228065.2 Penaeus monodon
TAATAATAAAGATAATTACCATACCTGTGACTCAATAATTAATAACCATTAGAACCATAATCATAAAGATGATTTTTGATATGGCGGATTGTGCTAGTGAATGTGTTCTTTCCACAATCATAGTAAAAATAAAGCAGTCGATAATGCTACTGATAGCAAGTTTTCGTTTAATTAGACTCTGTAATGGGAATGCTTTTTGGTCAGCAAATCTCCCTCAGTATAAAAAGACATACATATTCAGTTTACATTTACTGTTTCCTTGTTAACGTTGGGGCGTAAATCTTTCACTTGGTCATGGTATGTTCTTTACATTTCGTTATCAATGGGAATCTAACCAACTTTTTTGGCGAGTTTTAATAGGCAAAAGTTTTTTTTATGCAAGCCTGTTTTCTTTTCCTTATTATTTTAAAGTTTTCCATTATTATTTTTTTATTGAATCATTATTTTTTTCGGTCTCTATATTTGGTTTCTTTTCATTTTCGTTTATGTCCCTTTTTCTATCTGTCTTTGAGCCTATTGAATTTTCCTTTATCTCTTTCTTTGTTTCTCCTCGCGTTAAACCTCATCTCTCTCTCTCTTTGTCATTCAGTTGCTAGTGTCTGTGCCTTTGTCCCATTTTACCTAATTGTCTCCTCCGCCTTTGTTTCTATTTGTGCTTCTGTATCTGTTGCCACAGTTACCGGTTTTACA
>NC_051413.1:12833037-12833115 GCF_015228065.2 Penaeus monodon
CAGTTTGTTGCAAAACATAAATGGCTGTTTTCTCTATAAAATCAAGGTATCTTTAGCTGACGAAAAACTCTGCATACG
>NC_051413.1:12833337-12833845 GCF_015228065.2 Penaeus monodon
CATTTGAAATAGCACGTGGTTTGATAATGACAACAACAACAACACATGCGTGATTTTAGCCCTTCCTGCCGCAGTGAATTCAGTAACGACCTCATAAAACAACACTCGTTAAGAAGTATCTAAATATAGTGGAAAATCCTGCTATATTATATTGCATAATCCAAGAAACGAGAAACTGAAAATATCGAAAAAGGATGTACGATATTTATATTTCATATCTATATTTTTAAAGCTCAAAAACACAGACAGAACTCAAAAACAATCTCACGGATATTCTCCATCTCTCTTTTCACACACACAAAACGAAATCACACACACATACCTCCCCTCCACCAACAGCCCCCCCCCCCCACACACACACGTTCAACGCTGCGTGCATGCATAGCGAGCCCGTGTGTAAACAATATAAACAACACAGATATAAAAGGCAATGGCCGCAGCAAGACTTCCACCACAGCAGAGACCAACGCAGCTGCAATTTTCCGAAAGCTTAAGTCGCCAGCCGGAC
>NC_051413.1:12833869-12834049 GCF_015228065.2 Penaeus monodon
GCGGGATAAGCAACGGAATTGCCAGTTACAGTAATAAGACTTCACTCTTAAGATAAGTGTAAAGTGGGGGAAGAGACCTTAGGTTATAATCGCTGCTCGAAGTGGAAGTAGTCAATTATAAGAAAATACCTTTTTTCAACTATTTACCTTACTTATCTTTTTCTCCGTTATATGTCATAT
>NC_051413.1:12834476-12834954 GCF_015228065.2 Penaeus monodon
TTCGCACAGGGTCATTGGTCACCGCTAGAGCAAGCTTTATGCAGTGTTCTGTAATTACTTCTCAATTAAACTGCGACGGGAAATTGAACTCGAAATATAAATAAATAAACGAGTAAAAACACCACAACCCTCGTGTCAACAAGAAATTGATTCCGTGCAAGTTTAGAAAATGTTGGCAATTATTATCTGAACGCTTCATGTTTGTCTATAAGAACAAATAATAGTATTATCGAAAAGATAACGTTTTCTTTATCCCATTGCTGAATTATAGCCTTGAAGTGATGCGTGACATGGATATTGCGACATTCCCCAGTGATGTGGGTGTTATGTTGACAATTAGCATGGCGTAACTGCTTCCCTGTGCAATTGCATGGGTCTATTGAACTTAGGCGGGGGATCCTCCTGTATTTGGCCGAATGTCTGTAAACAGGATTTCATTAATATATCCAAGGTGACTGCGAATATGTTATGGTATCCC
>NC_051413.1:12835713-12835941 GCF_015228065.2 Penaeus monodon
GCCGCAGGTCATTCAGGAAGCGGAGGTCAAACCAATAGCCAATTAATTTTCCCGGATGTCGTCGTAGGGTCAAGCGAGGTCGTTTGCCTAATATGATGGAGCGTTGGCAGTGAGATAGAGAGCAAACCTGACTGGATTTGGGTGCCATTACGGGATAGGATTTTGTTTCGTTGCATTTGATGGCGGTGACGAGGCGTCGCTCAATGGGCCAGGATAGCCGTCTCGATG
>NC_051413.1:12836439-12836916 GCF_015228065.2 Penaeus monodon
AAACTAAAAACTACCACCATTAACCCGGCTAGCAGAGTCAAAACAACAAATTCCTGAAAATAACAAATTCATGAAGAAAACGAATTCATGAAAATAACATATTCCTAAAAATAAGAAATTCCTGAAAAAGACAAATTCCTGAAAAGAACAAATTCCTGAAAAAAAAAACCTTAAAATAACAAGTTCTAGAAAATAAGTTCCCGAAAACAAAATCCTGTTCGCTTTTCCTGCTGTTGCCCAAATCCCCGAACGTGGCTTTTCTCTCTCTTATGCAGCCCTGTCATAGGAGTGAGATCTGCGTGCACCAATCACGCGCTGCCACGTCACCCCCTCCTCCGTTCGGACAACCGGATGTGCCCGTCTGCAGAAACGTGAGACTTACGCGAACGACTTGGCATGCGAGATCTAGCGTGGATTTGCGAGAGGCTGACTGATCCTGAGGTCGTGCTGTAGAAAGGTAGGAGTTTCAACAACTGT
>NC_051413.1:12837072-12837536 GCF_015228065.2 Penaeus monodon
TTTAAGTGAAAAAATATTTTTCCTCTGCACCTTATCTTGCTGAAAAAAGGATTTCTCAATTTACGTGTTAATTTCTAAGAATGGATTGGTTGTTTTCAGCAGAAGTTTGAGATGGCGGATCAGTGTTGCCAAAAGGATGTGAGAGAGTCGAGAGGATGTGCCGATAGATGTCAGAGTTGGTAGCAGTGAACCAGGGTAGGGGTAAGGGGGAGAAAGAGAAGGAAACAATGGGGGGGGAGGGTAATAAACACAAAGTAAATAGTGATAATGTTATTAAAAAAAATCTTGTAAGTTGTATATGTAGTAGCGAGAATTATACATAAATAAACAAGTTAATAAAATTTCTATAAAAATTATGCCATAGGCCTCAAAAATTCCTTGTGTTGTCTAGGTGGTCAGATGTTGCCTTAGTACGCAACCTGTCTTGCAGAAATTTAGAATAAAAGATCATTAAAATCGTACGA
>NC_051413.1:12837954-12838325 GCF_015228065.2 Penaeus monodon
AATGCAATTTAAGTGCGACAACTAGAAGATAGTTTTAACGAGAGGTCAGGAAAACAGCTTAAATCACACGGCCTCCGCATCCAGCAGGAAGCTTCTTCTCTTCCTCTTAGACTGCCGCCGCTTGCAGTGCTTCAATGTTGCAGGAAAGGAGAGAACAGAAGAAACCTTTGGCACTTCCCACGCCAGTAACTCAACACGTGACCACTGGAATTGTGTGGCGGTTGTGCAGAAGGAGTTGGAACGTCATAGAAAAAAATCTTTTGGCCATGCAATAATTTAATCAAGGAAAATTATCATAATCTCTATAGAGGAAAAATATGCCTCTGAAAAAAGTTTAGAATTCTTAGAATTTTCCAAATGATTTTCTCTGG
>NC_051413.1:12838371-12838453 GCF_015228065.2 Penaeus monodon
GGAGGAACACTTGGCTTCCCTGTCAGTCAATTTAGTATTTCAGCTTTTGTTTTGCTTTTCAGTTCACTTAATTCTAATCAAA
>NC_051413.1:12838561-12839026 GCF_015228065.2 Penaeus monodon
TCCATATAAATAATCCACGGTAGCCCAGACATGTACACCAAGTCATGATTTCTCAAGATGGGTTACTGTTTCGATCTCAATAGGAAGAAACGATGGTAAATGATATAATAATTGTGATACTTATGGGTAGTAAATATGAGAAAAATAATGAAGGTCGTCTTTATCAAATGTACGATGAATCCAGTGAAAATGATGATAAGAAATGTACATTTTTCAGTAACGAAACCAACAAAAAACAAGCAAAATTCTGTAGAGTTCATCGCCCCAAAGCCATTACTCTTAACACGTCCTTCCATTTCCATTGAACCTTCTTCCACTTCAGGTCCGAGCACTGTCTTTGGCGTCTGACGGCGAAAACGTTTCTCACAAGAAATCTAAAGTACTTGGGGTCGGAGGCAGCTGATTCGAAGCGAGGTTTGAGAAAGTCTATTACTGGCTACGTGGTCTGTGGGGCATTGTGTAAGC
>NC_051413.1:12839281-12839528 GCF_015228065.2 Penaeus monodon
TCTTCCATCTGTGTCACCGCATATTCATTAATCATCATTAGATATTTATGCTCTATTACTATCAGTCATGTTTCACGCGTGTCGAATGACACTTTTAGAAATACGTAATCTAATACGAAAGCCCGAGCCGACGGATTTGGACGCATGACCAATCAATAGCATGTCGCACGAAGGCTGTCAGTCCTATACCTTTCCTTACACTTTGGCTTGAAATCGACTGCCTTCAAAGGGGGGTCGAGATCGCATG
>NC_051413.1:12839914-12840006 GCF_015228065.2 Penaeus monodon
GATCGACACGAGACGCCGCGAGCTTAACTTCCCACACAAAGTCCTTGACTCCGGCGGCGACCGAGCTTTGCGATGGCCGATCGAGGTCTAGT
>NC_051413.1:12840129-12840232 GCF_015228065.2 Penaeus monodon
TTCGTCTTTCGTTTTTGAAAGGAGCCTTCTTGGGGAAAGTTGCACTGGTATGTGTGGGGTGGAGGGGGGGCTAAAGGAAGAGCAAGTTTTCGGGGGGGGGGGG
>NC_051413.1:12840457-12840561 GCF_015228065.2 Penaeus monodon
AAGGCCATGATGTCCGTAAATGAAATGTAAAAGCAACTCTCTTGCCGCCTCAGGAATGGTGCTTGTGTAAATAGTTACAGGTTCATAAAAAAAAATCCCCCCCC
>NC_051413.1:12840754-12841091 GCF_015228065.2 Penaeus monodon
TCCGGGAACATGTAGAAACAAACGCGGATATTACTATCATCATTATTGCTTCTTAATCCATGAGCTCGTTTCCTGATAGAACAAAAACACCAAGAGAGTAATAAAACATAAGTAAGTAAAATAAGTGATGAAGAAACGCTAAATCTCGATTCTTCGTCCGTCGACAAAACCCGAGGCTGATGAGGAGTATGATTTTTTATTCGAACCGTCATGGATTTTAAACTTACTTTAGCATATGGTTGTATTTCATTCTGTAGTTAAAAGGTGAAATTTTCGCTCCGTTTTCGGTCAGTTGATATGACAGCGTCTTCATGGATATATGCGTTCTGTGGGTCAA
>NC_051413.1:12841329-12841556 GCF_015228065.2 Penaeus monodon
CGACTCATACCTCAAGCCCAGCTTACCCCATCAGTTCCCAGCCCACACGCCCGAGCACGCTCCTCACATACGCGGGCTGAAGAAGTACGTTCTAAACCACGGAGCTCATGTCTGGCCATTCACTATACATAGACTCTTTCCTTGTATGCGTGTGGATGTATCCTGTCTGCGTTCGAGAAAGAAGTGGCGTCTTGATCTCGTTTGATCAATTAAAGAATGGGTATTCC
>NC_051413.1:12841604-12841681 GCF_015228065.2 Penaeus monodon
GAAGTCTCATGTATGCTGTATAATGTACATGTTTGTGGTTTAGGCGCATGTTTGTGTACAGTTGCATAGGTAGGTAG
>NC_051413.1:12841742-12842224 GCF_015228065.2 Penaeus monodon
CCGTCTTTCCGCTTTTGTGCTTTTTTCATGTTCCGTTTTTGCTTGTGAAGGGGTTATATTTATTTGCTTCTGTCTTTTGAGTGTTTCGAAAAGTTTAGCAGTGAACTGAAAAAGGAAAACAGCCTTCAGCTCCAAATGCCTGACAGAACCTTTGTAGCTGTAGTGTCCAGCGACCTCCTATGAATATATATCGCTCGCCCGTGAACAACAGGGATGTTGTTTCTGTTGTTCACTGACAAAAGGCTTATTTTTCAAGCGTTAGCCACAGGTCTGCGTGAATACCACAGGTTGGCATTGATTGTGTAAAATTCTGTTGGAGTGAGATTTTTTTTCCTTTTTTGGTTGACTGTTTTTTCAGAGATTTCAGATAAAATTATTTTCTCTTTTGTATCTCCTTTCATTGTGTTCTATTATATTTGGAAAGGTTCTTTTTATTTCTTTTGTAGATGTTATGCTAAAGCTGGCTCGCTTGCAAATGCAGT
>NC_051413.1:12842463-12842585 GCF_015228065.2 Penaeus monodon
GCAGCATTAAATACAGAATCGTACATCTATAAAAAATGTAGGAGTTTATCCGTCGCAGAACTCTATCGCTCTGTCTATTATTTCACACGGAATCCGAAATGTTCATACGAGGACTTACGCGT
>NC_051413.1:12842725-12843020 GCF_015228065.2 Penaeus monodon
ATGCTTGTATTGCAGGGGGAAATTTGGATTCACAAACGACTGAATGGACACATTTACGAGCAAATGGTCTTCAAACACCTTAAGAAGCGCAAACCCTCATTTGACTTCAAAAAGAGACTCGCACCTCAGACTAAGATGAAACAGTGGCCTTTCCTACTCTCTATGAGGTCACGTGCTACGTGTTATACCTGTACTGAAATCGAGGGAAGGAACAGTCCACGCACACTGTTCCATCTCATTCCTTGGGCTTTTGCGGTGAGTAGGAATTCCATTGAGTGAGGTTTATAAGAGAGAG
>NC_051413.1:12844617-12844795 GCF_015228065.2 Penaeus monodon
CCTTAACAGTCCCCATTGGTGAAGGGAACCTTTGAGTGGGCGGCTTGTTATTCCCGGCGGTTGTAAGTAAATTAAGTCACGTTCCTTTGACAATGCTTGCTTATGCAGCCCGACAGTGTTCATGCATCAACGGAAAGCAGGAGCAAGTAGAAGAAACAACTTTTGATTCGTGATTCAA
>NC_051413.1:12845102-12845448 GCF_015228065.2 Penaeus monodon
GTGTTGTACACATGCACGCATCATGAGTGTGCATATCTGTACGTGTCCTCGCCTTCCACAGACAAGAGGTCCCGAGCGCTAAGCCCTTCTACGGTTCCAAGGAAAGGGCGCAGGTGCCTTCGGGGAGCCGCCCGAAGCCCCGGCGCCGGAGAGCGAGACGCGTCGCATACCGAGAGGAGGCGTTGCATTTGGAGGAAGAGAAAAGAGCATGAATAATGCAGGGTGGTCGTCGCGCGGCCCTCGTCTCCCGCGTGTCGCGCGGCCCTCGTCTCCCGCGTCTGTATTCTGGAAGACATTATACGACCAGGGGAAAATGGGTAACGGAGTTGCTATGGACTCCACCATC
>NC_051413.1:12845530-12845946 GCF_015228065.2 Penaeus monodon
ACCGGCATTGCTCTTGATCAGATACATTCTTCTGCAGATAAATTCTCAGAGTTAAATTGGACTGTTACATTTACCCGCCGTTTTTCCCCGTCAAAATACGTTGCTCCACTTTGCACAAGCTCACCCAATTTGCATACGCTCTCTCACGACTGATGTACACGCAAAGTCGTACGTTTACTACGGTAAGGGGGAGGTGTCAAATGGATTGAAAATACCTTTGCGTTGCTATTTTCAAGAGAGAATTATGTGTCCTGGTTGTTGTATTAATCGCTCTGAGGGAAGTTAAATGTAGTTTTTTTTTGTCTGTGTGCAGTTAGTAACAAATTTGGTCCGGTGTCACGTTACGGTGCTTTGGTATTTATTTTTCTCTTCTTCATTTTCATAAAGAATATATTTTTCATCATTGAGTGTTCAGT
>NC_051413.1:12846355-12846941 GCF_015228065.2 Penaeus monodon
ACTTATCAGGCGTCGCTGACCCTGTGCGTGGGCGCAAGGCGTGGCACTCGAGCCGCTTCTCGCCAGCTGATCGCTCATGGCTCTCCTCCTCCGCGTTCCAGAGCCAAAGGGATGCAGAGCATGGGTGGGCGCCATGAACGGGAAAATGCTTTTGTGTTATATTAGCTCCTCTGCCCCTCCTACCTGACAAAAGAAATAATGAAAAAAGTATATATCCATGTACAGCGAACACACTTTATTGCTCTCGGTGTATGAAATTCTCTTGCGGAAAATCAGTCGCATCGTTTTCGTTCAATCCGACTTTTATCACTAAAACTTTCGCTTTGTATCGGTTCTTACTTCCACCTCGCCTTCCTTTCTCCCTTCTCTTTCTTCTGGTCTGCGCCCCCCCCCCATCCTTCGCCTCCCTCTTTCCCTCTTTCGCTATCCCTCTGCTATCTTTCTCTTCCTATTTATTGCTTCTTTCTCAATAAGCGAGGGACTTTCCTTCATTTGGCGAACTGTCTTTTATCGTTGGCGTTATCTTTCATAACGAAATCCAAACCCACAGGATGATATGTGATAGCGATTCGTCTTTTTAAGCAGG
>NC_051413.1:12847003-12847082 GCF_015228065.2 Penaeus monodon
CGTATTTTGCGTGGCATTACTCATCGTTGAAATATCACCACATGCAAAGTAAGTTAATCGTTGCTTTTGCTCTCATAGC
>NC_051413.1:12847146-12847416 GCF_015228065.2 Penaeus monodon
TTGATCTTACCCCCCATCCCCATACCACGTCTCAAAGGATGATCAACGAATTTTCTGACCGTGACTGAACATTTGACCGGAAATAATATCAAGCAGGTAGTCACTATTTCATTTTATTTTGTGTAACGTTGTAGCATAAAAATGTCAGTAAAGCAGCGAATGAATACGTTGGTATCGTTAATAGTTGTGACATAATAACGCTGACATTATCATGTTCTCACTGACTGTCGATTGCATTAGCGAGCGATCACGCCTTGCAACACACATAAT
>NC_051413.1:12848428-12848532 GCF_015228065.2 Penaeus monodon
GATTGAACGTCTTGTTGCTGGATAGGGGGCAGGAGATACCTTTTATTTTTCTTTATTTGGTGAGGTAACATTTCCGTATAGAGGATCATGGGAAGATCAGTCGG
>NC_051413.1:12848957-12849045 GCF_015228065.2 Penaeus monodon
CTTTTGGTTGAGAACAAGTAAAAACACAAGGTATAAAAACGGTAATGCGCGATAAGCAAAACAAAAACATTATGCAAAAAGTTGAACA
>NC_051413.1:12849199-12849300 GCF_015228065.2 Penaeus monodon
GCATACAAGTGTATAGAGACAATCAGGGTGATGTGATGGCAACATAGTGTAATGCTAGATGGTGAAGTCATATGTGGATATAAAAATACAGAAACATATAA
>NC_051413.1:12849976-12850109 GCF_015228065.2 Penaeus monodon
GCATTATAGCAAATCTTTGCGCATGGAAGTCATCCTCCGACCCGAGCACATGCGCTACTGCGCGGTTGTGTGCGGGTCGAAGGCTTCTTCCATGTCCGATGCGCTGAATAATCCTTCAATATTATAAAATAAT
>NC_051413.1:12852827-12853156 GCF_015228065.2 Penaeus monodon
TTTTTTTTCCTCAAGCCTTCCCTGTCTGGTTTTCCTGGACGTACCTTTGTGCTGCTTAATATTATGTATTTCATCTTTTTGAAGGAGGAATAATAAAAAGGTATATTTTGAAGAGGAAAGGTATATTAATATCTATGAGGCATCAATGCATGTATACATCATCATTAATTTCCCTCTTTGTAGGCAAGCACATGTTTTGTCATCGCCTCTCCTCTTAAAGTCTTTTAAGTAAACGCCCTGCAGAAAGGACTTCGTTTTGCTTTATAACGGGATCCCAAGGGCTGGTCGTTTCGTGTGCGCATTGACATTTTATTTTTACTTTTAAGCAG
>NC_051413.1:12853471-12853703 GCF_015228065.2 Penaeus monodon
TCTGTAAACACACATTTGAGCACACTAGTGAATACTAGTAAATAATTGCGCACTGTGCTAATACTGGATTTCATTTGAATTACTGCTTGTTGAATGATCAGTTATTAAATCTAGCCTCGTTCATTAATGGAAATCACTTAACACCATTCTGATAGATAGATTTTTCTCAAAATGCTTTTGTTCTTTGATGAAAGTGAAATACAAACATACATACATACGCAGAGTAACATGA
>NC_051413.1:12854289-12854695 GCF_015228065.2 Penaeus monodon
TCTGTCTACTCGCTAAGCCCGGCTTACCACTGACGAACACTTCTCTGTGGTCATTTCGGGAGGGGGGAGGGGGGTCGACGTAAGTTGCCACGTCACCTTTATTCGAACCTTTTTGGAAGGGATGTACTCACAATAAAGAGGACCGTTCGACATTATCTACCATTCCTTTTTCGACCGACTGCATGACTGTATGACGGACCTGAAGAATTCCCAGACAATGCTCTTGTTGATGGTTTACCTCCTTGAAACTTCGTATCCAAACCTCTTGCCTTCGTGGAGCTTACAGGGATATTGATGTCCTAAGGAACCCTTCATGAGAAAGACTCTGCAGTTCTATTTATCAATATATTTTCCTACAGTAAACGTAAGAGTTTTTTGATAGGTGGTCTATGTAAAATCTGTTGAT
>NC_051413.1:12854824-12855829 GCF_015228065.2 Penaeus monodon
GAACGCAGCTAATACTTCCAATTATATAGCCTCCACGACTAGAGGACAAGAATTAATAGCATAGACCGTAGGTGAATGAGGGTCTTAACCTGCACGCCCGGGAAGACAGATGGAGATGATAAACTAATAGTCACTTAGCTGCACAGAAGCAGGTCTCGTACTAATTCCTATGCATCCATTTCAATTATATTCGGAAAGTATATTCCCTGTGATTATTACATTTTGAAGTGATATGGTTAGTACCTCACAATAAAAAGGAGCTTACAGGTGTATTGAAATTAGGCTTGAAAGCACGTGTGATTATTGCCTTTTAAGTAATATGGTAGTACCCAAGAATAAAGATACAAAATGCCGCACAGGTATATTTGAAATTAGACTTGATATCACGTGGAAAAAGGATTTGCAACAATAATCTCAGCCTTTTTATAACTGTTTCATGAGGAACCCGTGACAAGTTCTCAAGGGGAACCCTGACTGGGAAATACTTCGATGGCAACTTTCCTTGACAGTAAACGCGACGAGGAAACGCAGATAATCTAGAAGAATAACAGTTTTTAACTTATACCTCAAGATCGGTTACATCTTTGATCAGGCGTCGTATATAGTATGTATAATTGTGTTAACTCTCTAGAATGTTACAGTCCCACCCAATCCAACTGTGTATATCTGCTTAGTCGTTGAAATAATCAAATTAAATAATTTGTGAAATACAGCGAGGCGACAAAGAAATTGTTATGAGCAAGTCATCCCTTTTCTCAAAGCAAAACGAAACTGTATGTTTGAAAGGAAATATATATGAACAACTATCGCTATCCCCAGATCTAAGCAGATGCAACAAAGGAAACAAGTGAAGAAGGAAGAAATATGAAAACGGCAACTTAACAACTTCCCGGCCCCTGATTCTTGTGCAACTTGATCCTCTATCCATCATTAACAAGGTAATTAGCATTCCCGTTGGTGGTTCTCTGTTTTATTCCTTGACAGAAGAGCTTTAATGATGTTTGC
>NC_051413.1:12855861-12855927 GCF_015228065.2 Penaeus monodon
GATTATGAAGCAAATAGTGGATTTCTCTGTGATCAATTTTGGAACAAGTCTGCCGCGTTGTTTTTC
>NC_051413.1:12856675-12856883 GCF_015228065.2 Penaeus monodon
ATAGATCACAATAAAGTGGTGCCAGAGTGCCAACAGCTGCCACACTTTCCCTTCCGAAACAACCAAAGTTCCTTACCTTACCTCAGGAGGTTCCTCGCCGAGTCACTTCAATTCCCGAGAGACAGAATCCGCGCGATCAGATCATACGTCGAGGCGCACCAAACAAACAACAAAATGGGAAATATAAGAATGATAACAAACAAAAAAA
>NC_051413.1:12857067-12857163 GCF_015228065.2 Penaeus monodon
GAGATAAGAAAAAGAGCGTGAGAAAAAAATAAACGAAAAACACAACGGAACTGAAAGGAAAATTTGGTCAAAAGGCGATAATACAGCAGTAATAAT
>NC_051413.1:12857359-12857864 GCF_015228065.2 Penaeus monodon
TTTTGCCTTTTCTCTCTCTCTTTCTCTCCTTTTCCCTTCTCCACCACCGTCCCCATCCCTACCTACTCTCCCACCACTTCCTTCCTCCCTCCCTACTCTTCCCCACTCTCTCCCTCCCTCTCCATTCTCCTTCACTGTCTCCCTCACTCCAAACTCTTCATCACTCTCTCCCTCACTCCCTCTCTCGTCCTCCTCTCCCACTCCCCCCACTCTTTCCCTCCCTCCAACTCCCTTCTCTCTCCCTCCCACCAACTCTCTTCTCTCTCCCTCTTTCTCTTTCATTTTCTATCAAATAATCTCAGATAATAGGCCTGCATACGTGTTCATTCTCCACGTGGCTACTCTCAAAGGAAGTGTTTCTGAACCACCAATCACGAGGAAGCTTGGAATAGGCCTATGAGCAGAATTTCCTTCACGCGGGGATGCTCAGTGTAATAGGAAAATAGGGAAGAGGCATAAACATAGAATGTTCAAGGAAATGAGGGAGGTGGGTATTTGGGTCGTG
>NC_051413.1:12858121-12858301 GCF_015228065.2 Penaeus monodon
TAGCATCAGCGCATATAATGAACGTATTGCACGATATTTTTATAGCGTAGTCCTCCTCATTTCCCGAAGATAAAAGTAAGAGTATGAATACGGGGAAAAAAGAAAAGGAAAAAAAAATCTTTCCGAAGAATAAGATATGCATTGGCTAATGCTTTTTATCTCCGACGCAAAGGAAATATC
>NC_051413.1:12858322-12858429 GCF_015228065.2 Penaeus monodon
GAGAGAGAGATGCAGAACTTAATAACACATGAAAGGAACATTATACGAGGGTCTTTACGTATGCGATGTGCGAATGGCGTACACGCGTATTATCTATTTATCTCCCC
>NC_051413.1:12858733-12858868 GCF_015228065.2 Penaeus monodon
GCACGAGGCTGATCTCAAGCCACGTCTCTGAGACGGGAAATTACTCACCTCTAAACCACCAACAGGATAGACGGATTAGCGGGTGTCCTTTTCGGAGCTTCCTTGACTGGGAAACACTGGCTGGAAGTCATGTAG
>NC_051413.1:12859043-12859211 GCF_015228065.2 Penaeus monodon
GCTTTTCCAACGTTTGAACTTGATGGTTTATGTTTCCTTTTGCAGAAAGAACACGTTAGGATTTTATGTCACAGTGCATGACCTCATTTCCATCAACACTGTAGTCTCTTATTTAAATATTCAGTATTTTTTCTGAATCATGTTTTACATTACGAAATAATTACAGTT
>NC_051413.1:12864361-12864823 GCF_015228065.2 Penaeus monodon
GCAGTTGAAGCCCATCATATGTAGGCTATCAACTGTCTATAAGTCAAGTAAAGACGCTTCCGTGAAGAATTTCGAGAATTTTGATAGCCGAGAATAGGCTGCAAAGAGGATTAAAATAACTGATGAAATTGCTTTGATCTCTGTTAGAAAACGACCTAAAAGAGAAAAATCTTGTGATCTTGTGACATAGGGTAAAAATACTTTTATGAATATAAAGATAATAACTCATAAGAGGAAAATAACAGAGGAGAAGCCTTATAACAAACATACATAACAAAACTTTGTATCTTTAAAAAGTTCTAGGTAGATGCTCCTGTTGTTTTATTGCTTATTTTATGATATTTCTATTTTCAATCCTTCAAAATTCCGGATGTTTTCCAGTAACGAAAATACTGAAGTTATTATTTTTTAAATCATATCAGAGAGCAGAAAAAACGGGCTACATCAGTGGATCTGTGCAAT
>NC_051413.1:12865528-12865883 GCF_015228065.2 Penaeus monodon
GCAACTCCAGAGAATATTCTCCATTGTTGGCGATTAGAAGCATAGTCAATAAGGATATGCCCCAAATAATTGTTCCGTGAACGGCAAATTTGCTGCATCTTCAAGGGGGCCAAGTCCTTCTGGATAGTGGACAGCCATGCCCTACTCCTCGTGGGCGCTTCCAGGCAGGAGCAGGGTCTGCCATAAGGGCCACTTTAACTAGACGCTCATCCATACGCAGGACGTGTCCAAGATAAGTGAGGCGTCTGTGAAGGAGGTCCTCGCTGCATGCTGTTGGATTACGGTGCTTTGCAGAACATCTTTGTTCGATACCCGATACACTCCAACAGCAGAACTCAAATGGCTGAATGCATGC
>NC_051413.1:12866959-12867939 GCF_015228065.2 Penaeus monodon
TTTTTGCTCCTTAACTCTAACGAGAGTGACAGTGAATGGAAGAACAAGAGTACTAAAATGCTACGACAAAGTTGAGAATTAAATAGGTCCTATACATCGCATCTACCACGCCTAAAACATGATGTGTAAACTGTAGTATACATTGAGGTTGTTGTGTATTAGCTCTAATAAATTGTTATTTACGGTAAGTTATAAACAAAGAGAAGTATTGCAAATGTGTTTCAAAATAAGTTTATGGATAACAGGAAAATATTACAGACAATGGATTAATGAATTAATAATTTTGTACTGTAATATACAGTAAGATGGAAAAAATGCAGTCAGTCGTATGATGCATAAATACTGTTTAAGATATGTGATTTAAAATAGCTAATTGTTCACTCATTCGTTATTGTTTGTGTGTAGTGATACTATTTTATGAATATCTAGTAAATTAGTCTCTTGTTTAATGTAATCTTCTGAGACTTTGCTGGATTCCACACCACTTTATCCATTTATCTATTTATAATAATGTTTCTATTTTCTTTCTAAAGCTTGAAAAATCGGAATTCTTCAGCGACTGGTGTCATTTGCCAGTTTTTTTCTTTTATTAGAATTGCCACTAGACTCTCTGTCTGACGGAGACAACATAAGCAAGTTATTTCATTTTTCTTGTAATTTTATAGTAAATTGGCGTCTTCAGTGTGAGGAGATGGTTAGAGATAAATGGAATTATAGTGGTAAGTTATCGGAAAGTTAATTCCTGATCGCCACTAGTAACAGATCCTTCGTGGCAGCGTCAGTGGTAACAAGGAGAAACGATGTTCACATCCAGAGTAACGTTAATGGGCCATCTTTGGTTTGGACTTTTTGTTTGCTTGGTGTCAGGTGAACAAGAAATCCATCAAGGCGTAGATTTACCTTGCTGCCTTGCTTTCTCTCTGCGTGTCATTGCTCAATTTACTTTCCCATTCTGTCATTATGTTTGTCTGTTTGCCTGT
>NC_051413.1:12868252-12868599 GCF_015228065.2 Penaeus monodon
AATGTTTAACTGTTACTCTGACATCAGGTAATAGCTTTATCATCTCATCGATCTATCTAATTTTCTCTCATATTCAGTCTCTACGATACTAATCAATCTGAAACGAACTTATATTCATAAAATCTCTACTCAATACTTTTCATAAATATCTAAGTCATAATTACATACAGTCTGATAAATATGTAATTTAATGTGTTACACTGAATCAGTAATCTTAGTTTAATATCGGATATATTACAATTATTCATCATCATTATAGTTTAATACTAATAATTAATATGAAATAAAATTTGAGTATATAATTTAAAATATGATAAATTCCATAAAAGAATAGCTTATATTTTTCA
>NC_051413.1:12869440-12869558 GCF_015228065.2 Penaeus monodon
AACAAAGAATCCTGGCCAAGTGAAAGGCCATTAGAGATAGTCTATCATTTCTGGTCACAAGGGAGAAGGGGGGTCCACAAACAGGCCCTGGAAACCTGGAATCACTTGATACTTTTGC
>NC_051413.1:12869650-12870079 GCF_015228065.2 Penaeus monodon
TAAACAGAGACAGACACATATAGACAAATACAGACAGGCACACATAGGCAAAAACAGAGACAGACACATGTAGACAAAGACATGGGAAAACACATAACATGCAGAAAGACAGACAGACAAAGAGCTGAACAAACTGGGCATCAAAAGACATCAAAACAAGCAGAGAGACTCCCAGTGGTAGAAAGAATAGAAAGTCAGAGTAAGACTGAGAGAGAACTACAGGAAGCTTGCTCTCAGACTGACAACTGCTTACCTAGTTCTATAGACATAAGCGCCCTCGTTAATCTGGATAGAAAACTTTTTTGACTTGAGGGAGATGCCTTGTATTGCCACAAAAGCGATTGCAAAATAAATGCGGATAAAGCAGGCTTGTTATCACTATTGCGTTCCAGAAACTCAAAATTCTTAGAGAGTTGTGTGACTGAATAA
>NC_051413.1:12871005-12871271 GCF_015228065.2 Penaeus monodon
CTAAAGCTGCCATGGGGTATACGAATCGCCTCCATTCAGGTGTTACGACTTCCTTTCAGCGGAGAATAAAGGCAGGAATCGTTTCGCTTTTGCCAAGATGAGCAGCTGTCGTGTTGGGGCTGATGACCGCCTGCGTCTTGGGTGGGAGGCCCGTCCCGCTGGCCAGCGACCAGCGCCGGCGTCGCAACTTTCTCGCTGATTGCGAGTAAATAGTTGTGTGAATTTTGATATTTACATGGGAGCCAGGGAATGATTCAGACAAAATT
>NC_051413.1:12872684-12873029 GCF_015228065.2 Penaeus monodon
GACAGAAAAATGTGATTATTTTTATATTGACGATAATTTTATTCATTTTGTAAACATTATCTCCTGGCTTATATCTTTGTTAAAAAATACAATCTCTTAAATCATTTTCATTTCAACTTCGAAATCTGATCGTCCTCAATTCAGTATCGAAGCAGATTAAGAATTTTATTTATGAACTTCTACCGCATTTTTGTATATCTTCGTCATCAAACTGCCTTTGACATATAAGAGGAAATCAGATTTACTGTACTAAAAATTATTCATAACAGATACTAAACCAGTTCACGATTTTTTTTTCTAAGCTAGTGCTTCCTCTCTAACAAAGAATAGATGATATCAAAATGT
>NC_051413.1:12873221-12874270 GCF_015228065.2 Penaeus monodon
GACTAATGTTCTTTTGCAGGCTGTTCACAACGTACTAAGTCTCCCATTCCAATGTTATCCGCATCACATGAAATCCCGATCCAATATCATAAGCAGTGCTATTCAGCCTGGGCGGACAATCCACTTTAGGATTGCCGAGCTTTAGTGGGGGTGGATAGCAGTCTTGGGGGAGAGGGTACAGGAAATCGTACGTCCGTGTCAGGAGATAATTTCATGCGTTTTTTATATTAAATACCTCGCTTCTTACTAGAATGTAATTCCATTCCTGCTCTCTTCTGTCCCGTTTCTCAGACAGACCGTGGTATCTAACACGCCTGGTTCCTGTTCGTTCGACAGGCTATTCTTGACTCTGAATGGTTAGTAACCATTAGTCGGTGCTTTAAGGGTATAACGGTACACTTGTTCTCGTTCTGCTGGTTTGTCAGGAGTAAGAGGCAGGCCATGCACACTGAACCCCATTGTTGTAGGGTTCCTATAAATTAAATATGGAATTATGACTTATAATAACAGCTTCATAATTTCTCTATACATCTGAGCTGACTGCCGTAACCCAATTTCTGTTCGTCTGTTTTTCAGCACAGTGTAGCTTCACCATCGTAACGTTCAAACATTCTCGTTGTTGCATGTCCGCAGCCATGAAAATTATTCCACTTTCTCTTTCAGCTGAAAAGTTTTTCACGAGCTCTCTCTCCTTTTCTATATCTCTCTCTCCTTTCCTCTTCCTCTCTCTCCTTTCCTCTTCCTCTCTCTCCTTTCCTCTTACTCTCTCTCCTTTACTCTTTCCCTCCCTTTATCCCTTTCTTCTTTCCTCCTCTCAATTCCTTCCTTCCTTCCTCTCCTCCTCTCACTCCTTTCCTCCCCCTCTTCCTCCCTTCCTCTTCCCCTCCCTTACTTCTCCCCCTCCCTCTCTCTTCCCCCTCCCTTCTCGTCCTTGTACAATTCTCTCTCTCTGCGTCTCGATTTCCAACGTCAACATCAAATGCAAATCTCAAATGAATGACGGAACGAGATCGAGATTCCTCAAGCAGATACCTTGCGGCGAGAGAATG
>NC_051413.1:12874671-12875420 GCF_015228065.2 Penaeus monodon
GAGATATTAAAGGTGGAGGGAGGCAAAGAGCGGATATATAGTAGAAAATGAAGGGATGAAGGGAAAGAAATAGAGGTAAAGGGGAAAATCCTGAGAAGTGGGTGGAAAGAGGTGGGGAGGCTTAAGAAGGAAAGAAAAAAAATAAAAAGCTCAGGGCTGTAAACACAGGCTCAGCAAGAAAGACATCAGCAACTCAAGGGAGGAATGTACAATCAAACCCACAGTTCGAGACACGCGGGAGAACGAGAAGTGGCGAACAAATCTCTCTCTGGCTGGAGTTGACTGTAAAACAGTGCCACACAAGCTATCGAGGCGCTGTTTGATGACGTGCTCTTCGTCCTGCTTCTTGGTTACGTTATGTATACTTATGTTAAGCATTAGAGACTCCCTCTCTATGTCTGCATGTATCTCTGTATGTGTCTGGACATTTTCTTAAGGTAAAACGATGTTCCTTGTAAGGAAGACACCTTATACTGGCAGTGACATAAACACTGTTAACATGAGTGTAGGGTTTGTGACTTTCTTTTATGATAATAACGAACCATTCAGTATGTGACTGAACATCTGAAACGTGAAAGGGTTATTGATAGCGTATGGTTACAAAGGCAGTGAGAGGGAAACGTGTAATGCCACACAAAGTCAGACTTGAAACGATGGTAATGATTCTCTATAAACGTGTTATAACCTTTGAAAAGGAAAACGAATTAAGCCTCACGTAATGGTATTACAGTTAGCAATAGATGTGGACA
>NC_051413.1:12877043-12877207 GCF_015228065.2 Penaeus monodon
CAATGTTATAGTTAAATGTCATTTAATTTCCTTTGTGTGTACAGAAGTGATTTGGTTCCATTGAGTTTATGCTTTGATTTATATTTCAAATTGTACATTTGGGGGAGATTTTTGTCCTATTGATTCACTTAAGTAGCTAGCTTATCCAGTTCCAAGGTAATACA
>NC_051413.1:12877293-12877426 GCF_015228065.2 Penaeus monodon
GATGAAACAATTATTTACCCAAGACACTGATTCAACAAACCATTCCCTACTTGTAACATGTAACCAAACCTTAACTGAAAGGAGGGGAAGAGAATCCGTCCTATATTACTGTGGATCTGGAACTTTGAAATTA
>NC_051413.1:12878258-12878413 GCF_015228065.2 Penaeus monodon
TCTCCAGTGTCCCTGACAAAAAAAGGAAAAGAGTGAACGCTGGCCAAAATTAGCCCCGCATCGAACTTCATGGAGTAAAAGGGTTATCTACACCGCCAACGTCATCACAGACGGAGGTGTGAACTTAATTGAGGAACCTTTGATGGGTTGTGCGA
>NC_051413.1:12878546-12878638 GCF_015228065.2 Penaeus monodon
GGCCCTTGACCGCCCCTCCCCTGGCCCCTGTCCGCCCCCTCCCCTGGCCCCTGTCCGCCTCTCAGCCCACCATCTAATGAAAGCCAAACACA
>NC_051413.1:12878675-12878743 GCF_015228065.2 Penaeus monodon
AGATGATATGGGTATCGATGACGCTCTGGCGGAGTTATGGCCCTATAACGCCCGTAATGGGACGTGAG
>NC_051413.1:12879941-12880209 GCF_015228065.2 Penaeus monodon
TCCGAAATCAGGTAAACAAAGCACTTCTCCTACAGGTTCTAAACCCATTAAGTCATTCACAGCGAGAACCTCTTCACAGGTAACAAAAGGCCTTCAAGGAACACACCAGTAACGAGACTCAAGCAGCCTCCCACCCTTCACTACTCCTACCGTCCCACTCTGTCCTTGCAACAAACTATTCTCAGATCAAAGGGACCTTTCCGTCTCACGTTATTAAAGCCATTAACTGAACAGCCGTTTATTACGTTGATAGTTATTAGTGGAACAC
>NC_051413.1:12880250-12880454 GCF_015228065.2 Penaeus monodon
CATTTCATTAGAGTCATTAGTTTCCATAATAAATTTATGATGTTTAAAAAGGGTGTATGTTTTGCAACGCCCGGGCTAGTGGTAGCGGGCTGCCAGGTGTAGGTGCGACGCCAACCTTATTCTTTAGGCTCTTTTGGTGATTGCGTCCCGAGTATGACCTTTCATGTTTTTAAAGATTTAAAACCAAAAAAAACAGATACGGGT
>NC_051413.1:12880478-12880551 GCF_015228065.2 Penaeus monodon
GGGCATGGATTAACAATGAAATGGGAAAAAAACAGCGAG
This sequence comes from Penaeus monodon, assembly GCF_015228065.2. Lineage (NCBI taxonomy): Eukaryota > Metazoa > Arthropoda > Malacostraca > Decapoda > Penaeidae > Penaeus > Penaeus monodon. The sequence goes on from NC_051413.1 coordinate 12,880,518, forward strand.
AATGAACAAAAAAAAAAGACTGAGGGTGGGGGCA
>NC_051413.1:12880690-12881132 GCF_015228065.2 Penaeus monodon
GTCACCGGAAAAACAGCCCCCCGAAAGGGAGTGTTACCCTCTAAGGTAAAGAAAAAAAGGAACCGGTATAACGGGCCCCTTTTAAAGGTGAGGGCGCGCACGCTCTCTATAAACGAGTTTTTAAAAAAATTTTCCCCGTAAATAATTAAAAAAGGGTAGTAAAAAAAATTTAAAAGAAAAAATGAAAACCAAAGTTACAAAGTGATAAAGCAATAAAAGTACAGGGAAAAAAGAGAAACCATAATACAAATGCGAAAAAACGTAAAACTGGAAAGGGGGTAATTAAAAAAAAAAAGTATAAGGGGAACGAGATAAAAAGAAAAAAATAACACAGCACAACATCACACAAGAAAGGGGAAAACGAACATAAAACAAAAAAGTAAAAACTGAACATAAAACATAAAGTGCAAACAAAACAAAAAAAGGTAAAACTACAATCACA
>NC_051413.1:12881886-12882305 GCF_015228065.2 Penaeus monodon
TCTTTCCTTTATTTTTGCACAGATGGAAAAAAGCAAAAATTAAAATTAGTTTTTTGAAGAATAATCTGAAGGGGGTAAAAATCTTTTCTTTGCTACAATACCATATCACCAGCGCAACGTCAACAATCACCTTTATTTTTCATTTTTTTTAAGGTTTTTTTGGGAAAAATATAATACGTTTTTTTTTCCCATTTTAGATTTTCGTCTTAGGGGAATTCTTTGCGATTTTGGGTTTTGACATTTCATAGAAGCTTTGTTTTTTTCCAGACTTTTCTATGATAGGAATCTAATTAAACTTTTATGACTTCGGACCCCTTCCAAAAATTGTTGGTAAAGACATTAAATAAGCATCTTGCGCGACATTAGCTTGATGTATATGGATAAAAACAAAAATCATATTTTCAGAATCAGCATAATTA
>NC_051413.1:12887651-12887994 GCF_015228065.2 Penaeus monodon
GTCTTCTGTCCATTTTCCCCAAAGCCCATGGCGTGAAAAATTTAAATTTTTTATATTATATATAAATTTATTTGGGATTGAAAACATATAAATCTTATAAAATTATAAAATATTAAATTTTAATTTTTAAAAAAATAAATTAAAATGTTAAAAAATATAAAAAATTTAAAAAAAAAATAAAAATTAAAAAAATAAAATAAAAAAATTTTATTTAACAATATTATATTTTATAAAAAAAAATAAAAATAACTTATAAAAAAATTATAAAGGAAAATTTAAAAAAATTATTTTTAAAATAAATAATTTATTTATTAAATTTAAAGGGTGGGTGGTTTTTGGGTTT
>NC_051413.1:12888620-12888713 GCF_015228065.2 Penaeus monodon
GAAGAAAAATAACATACTAATTATTTTCTTTATCATCTATTTAATATCCTTTCCCCTATACGTCTATCTTTACCTACCTATTGTCTGTCTATC
>NC_051413.1:12888759-12888859 GCF_015228065.2 Penaeus monodon
TATTTTAAATATTTTAATTATATTATATATATATTATATAACATATATTATACAAGATAAGATAGTATATAAATAGATAAGAAATGATAAGATTATAAAA
>NC_051413.1:12888978-12889072 GCF_015228065.2 Penaeus monodon
AAATTTAAAATTTATAATAATATATTGTGTGTGGTGGCATTTAATATATATTACACAACGTATGTATGTAACGTAATGCAAAAATCCATACTAT
>NC_051413.1:12899242-12899649 GCF_015228065.2 Penaeus monodon
TTTTCGTTTTATCCAATACATCACATGCTAATGATCGACGCAAGTATGCTTGATTTAATCGTCTTTACCCAACAAATTTTAGGAAGGCTCCGAAGTCATAAAAGTTTAATTAGATTCCTATCATAGAAAAGTCTGGAAAAAAACAAAGCTTCTATGAAATGTCAAATCCTAAGAATCTGACAATGTAATTCCCATAATGACGAAAATCTAATATGGAAAGAAAAACTGTATATATAGTTTACCAAGAAAATCACTTCAGAAAAAAATGAAGATAATAAAGGTGAAATTGTTGACGTTGCGCTGGTGATATGGTATTGTAGCAACGAAATGAAGTCTTACCCAATATCTACGATTATTCTTCAAAAATCTAATTTCATATTTTCGCATTTGTTTCCATCTGTGCAAAA
>NC_051413.1:12900528-12900907 GCF_015228065.2 Penaeus monodon
ATTTGCCCTTTTTTTGTGTGATGGGTGCTGGTTGATTCTTTTTCTTTTTATCTCGTCCCCATTTACTTTTTATTTTTTTAAATTCCCCCCTTTCCCCTTTTACGTTTTTTTCAGCATTTCGTATGTTACTGCGTTTACCCTTTTTTTCCCGTACTTTTTTTGCTTTATCACTTCGTAATCTTTTGGTTTTCATTTTTTTTTTCTAATTTTTTACTATCCTTTTTTAATTATTCGGGGAAGTTTTAATATAACTCGTTTATAGAGAGCGTGCGCGCCCTCTACCTTTAAAAGGGGCCGCACGTTATACTCGGGTTCTCTCTTTTCTCTTACCTTGAGAGGCTTAACACCTCCTTGCGGGGGGTCTGTTTTGCCGTGTGAC
>NC_051413.1:12901053-12901129 GCF_015228065.2 Penaeus monodon
TGCCCCCACCCTCAGTCATTTTTATTTTGTTCATGATTCTCTGCTGTTTTACCTATTTCATTGTTTAATCCATGCC
>NC_051413.1:12901154-12901237 GCF_015228065.2 Penaeus monodon
CTTACCCAGTATCTGTTTTTATGGTTTTAAAATCTTAAGAACATGAAGAGTCATACTCGGGGACGCAATCACCCAAACGAGCC
>NC_051413.1:12901422-12901846 GCF_015228065.2 Penaeus monodon
GCCATAAAAACATGAACAACATTAGCAATAAAACTAAATCTACCAAAGTAATAGATACATGGTAGACATGAAGCCAGTGACGGCAAAAGCCACACTCCGTCACCGTTGCCAAGGCTTCAAACAGCTCCCCCCCCCCCCTCTATGGCTGTTGCCACGTGAGGAGAGGAAGGGATTGCGCCATTTGTTATCTTTTTTATTGACTGATTGATTTTTTGCGCAGTTTGTCCTCATCGCGCCTGCATTTTCCTTCGAAAAAACACGTACGTCCAAGGTTCCTCCTCTCCGAATGTGACTTTTTCTCATATGTGTTGGTGAAGGGGCAGGAGGGAGGTCAGTGGAATTCATGGCAGCGGATGGCACATCCTCGAGTGGCGCTGAGGCATCTCTGTTCGTTTTTACTTGTGAGAGTTTGCTTATAGTGAGT
>NC_051413.1:12902312-12902798 GCF_015228065.2 Penaeus monodon
AATGTTTGTGTGTGTCCGTGTCAGTGTTATCATATCGTCATCCAAATCGACGACTATCATTCCTGGTCTCATATTCCGATCTACGATTACAATATTAAGCAAATGTTTAAAATCGTTCCTCTTATTTCCAATCCACGTCGCGTCTGTGAGATACTCATTCACTCAGTAATTTATCTAATTTAACAATTTTCTTATAATATATCTAATTATCTCAATATATTGATCTAATTTATCTAATTCACTTAGTATATTTATCTAATATGTATTTTTACCTACTCGAACCGAAAACATATCTTCATCTGTCTCTCCCTCGTATTGAAAATCGTTATAGAGGAAACAGTCTGTTTATAAAAACGTTTTCTTTTGTGGAGAATCGGCCGAACATGCATGGCGGTTTTGCATGATACAATGTGCATTGTTTATAACTTTTCTTTTGTGAGATATTTTTTTAAATATTTATCCGAAACATTTATCTGAGAAATTTTC
>NC_051413.1:12903247-12903380 GCF_015228065.2 Penaeus monodon
CACACGCAATATCGCGTCGCCTCGTCCTTATCATTATCAGGGTCCTGGACTGGTGTCTTGCCGGCGGCACAGCGCTATTTCAATGTAACTCTCTTGGCGTCACTCCTCCTCTACATCCAGCACCCTAACTCGC
>NC_051413.1:12903617-12904078 GCF_015228065.2 Penaeus monodon
GGTAAAATAAATATTGTTATTAGTGGTAGCAAGAGTAATGCCATAAAAAACATGAACAACATTAGCAATAAAACTAAATCTACCAAAGTAATAGATACATGGTAGACATGAAGCCAGTGACGGCAAAAGCCACACTCCGTCACCGTTGCCAAGGCTTCAAACAGCTCCCCCCCCCCCCTCTATGGCTGTTGCCACGTGAGGAGAGGAAGGGATTGCGCCATTTGTTATTTTTTTATTGACTGATTGATTTTTGCGCAGTTTGTCCTCATCGCGCCTGCATTTTCCTTCGAAAACACGTACGTCCAAGGTTCCTCCTCTCCGAATGTGACTTTTTCTCATATGTGTTGGTGAAGGGGCAGGAGGGAGGTCAGTGGAATTCATGGCAGCGGATGGCACATCCTCGAGTGGCGCTGAGGCATCTCTGTTCGGTTTTTACTTGTGAGAGGTTGCTTATAGTGAGT
>NC_051413.1:12904605-12905076 GCF_015228065.2 Penaeus monodon
AATGTTTGTGTGTGTGCGTGTCAGTGTTATCATATCGTCATCCAAATCGACGACTATCATTCCTGGTCTCATATTCCGATCTACGATTACAATATTAAGCAAGTGTTTAAAATCGTTCCTCTTATTTCCAATCCACGTCGCGTCTGTGAGATACTCATTCACTCAGTATATTTATGTAATTTATCAATTTACTTATAATATATCTAATTATCTTAGTATATTGATCTAATTCCTCTAATTCACTTTGTATATTTATCTAATATGTATTTTTTACCTACTCGAACCGAAAACATATCTTCATCTGTCTCTCCCTCGTATTGAAAATCGTTATAGGGGAAACAGTCTGTTATAAAAACGTTTTCTTTTGTGAGAATCGGCCGAACATGCATGGCGGTTTTGCATGATACAATATGCATTGTTTGTAACTTTTCTTTTGTGAGATATTTTTGAAATATTTATCCGAAACATTTA
>NC_051413.1:12905664-12905929 GCF_015228065.2 Penaeus monodon
TTGTCTTCTATTGATCGCCGCATTAGCCCCGGCTCCCAACAACACTGACGGCGCTGATAAGGTCAGTGCCTATTTCACCTTTACTCGCCTTTTTTTGCGTGTTAAGCTTTTTTTCCTTCGTTTACCTACATGTGCATTTTTAAAAATTTTTCTGCAGTCATACATCCCTTTTTTTTAATTTTCTACATCAGATTATATATTTACTCAATCGTATTTCACCATATTTTGTAAACCTCACTATTTTTTTCCTGTCATTGCAATTATT
>NC_051413.1:12907499-12908343 GCF_015228065.2 Penaeus monodon
ACAGCATATTGTTTTACCCCCACATTACTTCCGGGGCATGTCCTTGAGCTCCACAAAGTGATTCCGCTGCCGCTGTTGACAGGAAGGTTGAGAGCCGAGGGCTTAAAATTTTCCGTCTGCAACTCTGATTTGATGACAATTGGAAGGAAGGCCTCGTTTGATGCGGCGCTTGATAATCGCATGCGTCGAAATGGAGGGGCATGGCGATTTTTTGGTTCGAGGTGAAGATGGAGAATTTCCGTGAAGTGTTCTGCAGTGTCACTTCGAACCCTAGGACGGTCCGCTGTTCGAGGCGAAAGCAGACTTATTCGTCTTTTCTCTCTCTTTTGATCCTCTTCCCCGATGCTCGTGTGTATGCTCTATTTTTTTTGTTTTTTTCCTTCTTATTTGTTGTGCTTTTAAAAGAACGAAATGCATGTTGTCTCTGTCTTGGAATGTTGCAGCGTAAACGCTTGGATGCATCTGACAATAAAATTTATGTTTATTTTGCGTCTGTAATAGGTCTACCAAGGTGCCTCGCTTATCTTTTGTTGCTAATAGAATGAAGCGTTTTATTCAACCTGAAGTGATTAATTATATTAAGCAAAGTCCAGATAAAATTAAACCTTCCGCGTATATTTGACTTTAAAAATGAATGTATCTTTGCATACATTCGTAAATGCGTGTGATATCTTAATGTATCACGTTCTTTTGTACATAAAAAATCATAAACTGCAAGAATTACACGAGCCTCCGAAGCAGGAGTCTGACACAGAATGACACAGAATCGCTCGGTTGTCGTTGAGACCTGTCATCAAAAGGAAAGGATGCCGTTCCTCCATTGTTTAAAGATGAAGACATAGTA
>NC_051413.1:12910214-12910465 GCF_015228065.2 Penaeus monodon
TTTATTTCCTTTTTTTTTACTTTAGTCTTCCGCGACACACGAAGATGATTCTAGGTAGTTAACTTTCCCTTTGCCCTGCTTGCCGCATAATGCAAATGAGCCTCTATATATTTTTCCCGGAAGCAAAGCTGACTGCAGGGCCGGATGCTCAGCTTCTTCACAGAGGGTTTGGGTTAATGATGAGAAGATTAACTTCTGCTTATTTTTCATTAAAACTACTTTTGCCTTCGTGGTCTCGCTCTTTGCTGAAA
>NC_051413.1:12912216-12912499 GCF_015228065.2 Penaeus monodon
CGTTGTTTTAAATTTTTAGTATTATCATCTTTATAATTGCAATTGTCACTAAGGTCATCATCATCTTGTTTTATTACCATTATTACATCTTTTTTCTTTTATTTTGATATGTAGGCTGTATATTAATGGCGACTTTTGGAAACTTTTGATTTAACCTTTATTATTTTGTAGTCTGATTGCTAACTATTTTTATTTCTGAAACTGTTATTGTTAAAACTTATAGTGTGAACGTAAAAAGGGACACCCCCACGAGAGCCTTTATGCTTTCCGTTCTACTCATAAA
>NC_051413.1:12913625-12913789 GCF_015228065.2 Penaeus monodon
GGAAAGCATAAAGGCTCTCGTGGGGGTGTACCTTTACGTTCACACTATAAGTGTTAACAATAACAGTTTCAGAAATAAAAATAGTTAGCAATCAGACTACAAAATAATAAAGGTTAAATCAAAAGTTTCCAAAAGTCGCCATTAATATACAGCCTACATATCAA
>NC_051413.1:12915611-12915757 GCF_015228065.2 Penaeus monodon
GCAGAAGTTAATCTTCTCATTCATTAACCAACCATCTGTGAAGAAGCTGACATCCGGCCCCTGCAGTCAGCTTTGCTTCGGGAAATAAAATAGAGGCTCATTTGCATTATGCGGCAAGCAGACAAAGGGAAGTTAACTACCTAGAA
>NC_051413.1:12917710-12918581 GCF_015228065.2 Penaeus monodon
CGATTACTATCTGAGTCTTCATCCTTAATCAATGGAGGACGCGGCATTCCTTTCCTTCATGATGACAGCGTCTCAAAGAGCAACCGAGCGATTCTGTGTCATTTCTGTGTCAGACTCCTGCTTCGGAGTGTCTCGTGTAATTCTTGCAGTTTATGATTTTTTTATGTACAAAAGAACGTGATACATTAAGATATCACACGCATTCACGAAATGTATGCAAAGATACATTCATTTTTTAAAGTCAAATATACGCGGAATGGTTTAATTTTATCTGGACTTTTGCTTAATATAATTAATCACTTCAGGTTGAATAAAACCGCTGCTCATTCTATTAGCCAACAAAAGATAAGCGAGGCCACCCTTGGTAGACCTCATTACAGACGCAACATAAACATAAAATTTTATTGTCAGATGCATCCAAGCGTTTACAGCTGCAACATTCCCAAAGACAGAGACAACATGCATTTCGTTCTTTTAAAAGCACACAATAAGAAGGAAAAAACAAAAAATAGAGCATAACACACGAGCATCGGGGAAGAGGATCAAAAGAGAGAAGAAAAGACGCATAAGTCTGCTTTCGCCTCAGAACAGCGGACCGTCCTCAGGGTCGAAGTGACCACTGCAGAACACTTCACGGAAATCTCTCCCATCTTCACCCTCGATACCAAATAACTCGCCATGCCCATCCCATTACGACTGCATGCGATATATCAAGCGCCGCATCAAACGAGGCCCTTCCCTTCCAATTGCTCACTCAATATCAGAGCATTGCAGACGGAATATTGGTTAAGCCGTCGGCTCTTCAACCTTCCTGTCAACAGCGTGCAGCGGAATCACTTTTGGGAGCTCAAGGACATCGCCTCCGGAAGTA
>NC_051413.1:12920077-12920560 GCF_015228065.2 Penaeus monodon
GACGGGAAACAAAATAGTGAGGATACAAAATATGGTGAAATACGATTGAGTAAATATATAATCTGATGTAGCACAATATAACAAAAGGATGTATGACTGCAGTAAATATGTATAAAATGCACATGTAGGTACAACGAAGGGAAAAGCTTAACACTGACAAGAAAGGCGAGTAAATGGTGAAATAGGCACTGACCTTATCAGCGCCGTCAGTGTTGTTGGTAGCCGGTGCGCTAATGCGGCGATACAATAGAAGACAATAGCCAAATGTAATAGATATAAAACCACAAAAATAATAAGTTGTGTGACGTGATGGAATAAGATTCATAAGAATGAAACTCTATATTAGACACTTGTATAACATATGAACATTCATTGAAGGAAGAGAAATGTTTATAAAGATGGGAGCGTTCAACGGATCGAGGAGGGTAGAATGTGTGATCAAGGGAAGCGGTCAGATGAGCACAGTGAGCGGAGTCAGAAGTC
>NC_051413.1:12923741-12924630 GCF_015228065.2 Penaeus monodon
TCTTAGCTGTGTTTATGATATATTGTTCTTAACCAGCAATATGGTATATACACAGCTAAAGAAATGAGATAATAGAAAGATTTGTTTGAAGGCTTTGGCTTAACAATACTGTTTAAATGACATGAAATGTTTTATTCTATGCATAAGTGAATGTTTGTATAACAACTGCTTGGATTTGAATCTGAAATTATTGTTAAACGGATTGAGTGTAGGGATTTAAAATATTTTGGATACTTGAATAATTTAGCCTTTTCTACTATTTTTTTTTTTAATCAATTCTTTCTTTTTGTTATTTCTATTTTTTCCGATCTTTTGGGTAACGTTTTCTCTAATTTTCCTCGAATGATTGCAAGCTTTTCCAAACAGCTTTTAAAGCAATATTGCATCATCCGCAATTTTTCTTCTATTTCTGTTGGTGCATCTTGTGGCAATTGTCACTATCCATACGGCTGGTCGTGGATGAATGTTGAAAGATTTAGAACTGCTCCTTCCTCCTGCCGATTTTATCACTGTCATGGTGCCTCTTTTATCTTATTTAGTTTGATTACAATGGTGATATGATGATCACGGACGTAGTCTTGGAATTGGTGATGTGAGGAGCGGCCTCTGGGTACGTTTCCTTCGTTTGGTTTTATTTAGATATAAACTTTTATTTTTATATAGTAGAGAGGTCTTTCAAGATGACGTTTACCTTTAAGCATCTATATGATGCGTTGTGTGTTCAGGATAATATTTCTTACCCCGTTAGTGATGCTCCTTCTCCTGGTGCTGCTGTTGGTAAGTCTTCACTTGTGTTCTGTCTGCGTTTTTCTTTGGCTCTGCCTCTATTTCTGTTTCTCGCCCCCCCCTCTCTCTTTCCGTAGTTCAAGTCTTAGGATACCTACCTTTC
>NC_051413.1:12924701-12924825 GCF_015228065.2 Penaeus monodon
CGCATAGTCTTATTTCTCTTTCGTTGCAAGGTCAGCTTCCAGTACTCTAAATTTCAACAAGTTGAAAACTGGTTATACACGTTATATGCCTTTTCGTTTTTAAAACATCAATATGGCTTTTTAG
>NC_051413.1:12924995-12925270 GCF_015228065.2 Penaeus monodon
AAAATGTCATGTTGTTTTTGTTGAGGCGAAATATTTGATTACTTAGCCTCTTTTGCTTTACATATTTAATTTCCTGTTGATTTTTTTATTTTTATTTTTATGTTTTAGCATATTTATCTGTGGCATTCTCTCTTTCCTTCTATTTTTTTCTTTTACATCCTGTTTAATTTCACAAATATCATATTTAATAATTTTTGTATCACTGAAGCACTTAATGTAATATTCTTTTAGCTCGTCGTTTAAAAGATTAATTTCTCTCAGATTTTATATACATA
>NC_051413.1:12925870-12925997 GCF_015228065.2 Penaeus monodon
AAGATATAAACTTTTATATCTTAGTGCATCTAAAACACCATGACAAGATTTTAAAAATATCTTATCATTGTTAATTTAGAGAGCCTCTTTAATTAGTTTTGTTTTTCTGTCGTGTAATGTATGTTAT
>NC_051413.1:12927231-12927301 GCF_015228065.2 Penaeus monodon
GACGAGGTCACATTTTTTGCATAATAGGGGATTATTTTTTTATCATTTTACAACATACAAAATATAATAA
>NC_051413.1:12927674-12927764 GCF_015228065.2 Penaeus monodon
AAAATTTTATTTTTATATATTATATATTTTATGTAAATTTCAGGACCTTTTAACAAAACCGTAACTTTTTTTATTTATTTAATTCATTAA
>NC_051413.1:12927850-12927926 GCF_015228065.2 Penaeus monodon
ACACCTAATAACAAAACATACACACAAATCGGCCTATATAAAATCTATCAAAAGCAAAACTTTTCCAGACAATTCG
>NC_051413.1:12928308-12928464 GCF_015228065.2 Penaeus monodon
CCGTCGCTTTCAACGACTTTTTGTCATTTTGTCGCGGCGCTGGAGGCTGGATTTTATACTTCTTTATTATTATTATCAATTTGCAAAGAAATTGCTATAGAAAAAAAATACTTTCATACAATGATATGTTCTACTACTTGGTAAGCTCAGATTCCG
>NC_051413.1:12928642-12929129 GCF_015228065.2 Penaeus monodon
AACCGCTTCAGTACACGTGCTCCAGTCTAAGAGACATACTAAATTCAAACTCAAGATCCCCATTTTTCCTAGCCGCCGGTTTCTCATTATTCAGAGACACTTGTGCAGAGGACATTCATGAAACGATTAGAAGAGGCAATTATCTTATTTTGACATGTACTACCCGTATGAAATAGAAAGTAGGCCATTCAGTTTTCGAATAATCAAATAAAATATCTTTCAAAAATACGCATAATCCATATATAGTTGGCCATCACAATAGGATAACAATAAGCTTTAACAATATCTCCAGGCAATCCCTCTTCAACCAGATAGCATGATATCGTGTGGGATCATACTTGGATACAGTATACTAAGGAGAGTATGCATATAATATATATTCCTCTGCATGAACTAAAACAATGGTATGGTTGCAAAGGTCATAAGGCCTGAGACTAATAATCAAACAGTTAATTATGCTAATGTTGCCCGTACTATTCTTTATCAC
>NC_051413.1:12929156-12929374 GCF_015228065.2 Penaeus monodon
ACTCACAGGCTTAGTAATATAAGTAATAAGTGTGATTAAAATAGTTTCTGTCCTGTGACTGGGCATCGTAACAAACATGTCTCGCTCACATGCAATATCGTATGACAGTTTATGCCCTGTTGAACGCCAGCTGTTAAATGCACATCGCATTGCGCATTGATTCGATTCGCGAGATGTTACATGACGAATTTTGAAATATTTAGAACTATCCACATTAT
>NC_051413.1:12929623-12929801 GCF_015228065.2 Penaeus monodon
TGTCAATTTACGCCTATTAATTTTCATATATGTCTTTTTCCGTTTAAGTTTGCAACGTTTAATTTACCTTCTTTCTGCAAATAACCTGAAATACAGAGATAACTTCTTTCATCCCGAATCGACTTTGTCAAAGGAGGACTCATCCAGGCAGCTGGGACTTGGGCGGTGCTGATGCGCT
>NC_051413.1:12930600-12930747 GCF_015228065.2 Penaeus monodon
TGATTTGTAGCTAAATGAGATTAGTTATGAGAGACAGACGGAAGCGAGTTAGGGTACTGGATGTAGAGGAGGAGTGACGCCAAGAGAGTCACATTGAAATAGCGCTGTGCCGCCGGCAAGACACCAGTCCAGGACCCTGATAATGAT
>NC_051413.1:12931205-12931656 GCF_015228065.2 Penaeus monodon
AGAAAATTTCTCAGATAAATGTTTCGGATAAATATTTCAAAAATATCTCACAAAAGAAAAGTTACAAACAATGCATATTGTATCATGCAAAACCGCCATGCATGTTCGGCCGATTCTCACAAAAGAAAACGTTTTTATAACAGACTGTTTCCCCTATAACGATTTTCAATACGAGGGAGAGACAGATGAAGATATGTTTTCGGTTCGAGTAGGTAAAAAATACATATTAGATAAATATACAAAGTGAATTAGAGGAATTAGATCAATATACTAAGATAATTAGATATATTATAAGTAAATTGATAAATTACATAAATATACTGAGTGAATGAGTATCTCACAGACGCGACGTGGATTGGAAATAAGAGGAACGATTTTAAACACTTGCTTAATATTGTAATCGTAGATCGGAATATGAGACCAGGAATGATAGTCGTCGATTTGGATGACG
>NC_051413.1:12932185-12932703 GCF_015228065.2 Penaeus monodon
CCTCTCACAAGTAAAAACCGAACAGAGATGCCTCAGCGCCACTCGAGGATGTGCCATCCGCTGCCATGAATTCCACTGACCTCCCTCCTGCCCCTTCACCAACACATATGAGAAAAAGTCACATTCGGAGAGGAGGAACCTTGGACGTACGTGTTTTCGAAGGAAAATGCAGGCGCGATGAGGACAAACTGCGCAAAAATCAATCAGTCAATAAAAAAATAACAAATGGCGCAATCCCTTCCTCTCCTCACGTGGCAACAGCCATAGAGGGGGGGGGGGGAGCTGTTTGAAGCCTTGGCAACGGTGACGGAGTGTGGCTTTTGCCGTCACTGGCTTCATGTCTACCATGTATCTATTACTTTGGTAGATTTAGTTTTATTGCTAATGTTGTTCATGTTTTTTATGGCATTACTCTTGCTACCACTAATAACAATATTTATTTTACCATTAATATTATTACTATTAAAAATATATTTGTGATTATCAATACTCTCATACTCTCTCTCTCATACCCCCTC
>NC_051413.1:12932798-12933001 GCF_015228065.2 Penaeus monodon
ATACCCCCCCCCCCCTCTCTCTCTCTTGATTTGTAGCTAAATGAGAATAGTTATGAGAGACAGACGGAAGCGAGTTAGGGTGCTGGATGTAGAGGAGGAGTGACGCCAAGAGAGTTACATTGAAATAGCGCTGTGCCGCCGGCAAGACACCAGTCCAGGACCCTGATAATGATAAGGACGAGGCGACGCGATATTGCGTGTGA
>NC_051413.1:12933421-12933907 GCF_015228065.2 Penaeus monodon
AGAAAATTTCTCAGATAAATGTTTCGGATAAATATTTAAAAAATATCTCACAAAAGAAAAGTTATAAACAATGCACATTGTATCATGCAAAACCGCCATGCATGTTCGGCCGATTCTCACAAAAGAAAACGTTTTTATAACAGACTGTTTCCTCTATAACGATTTTCAATACGAGGGAGAGACAGATGAAGATATGTTTTCGGTTCGAGTAGGTAAAAAATACATATTAGATAAATATACTAAGTGAATTAGATAAATTAGATCAATATATTGAGATAATTAGATATATTATAAGAAAATTGTTAAATTAGATAAATATACTGAGTGAATGAGTATCTCACAGACGCGACGTGGATTGGAAATAAGAGGAACGATTTTAAACATTTGCTTAATATTGTAATCGTAGATCGGAATATGAGACCAGGAATGATAGTCGTCGATTTGGATGACGATATGATAACACTGACACGGACACACACAAACATT
>NC_051413.1:12934368-12934759 GCF_015228065.2 Penaeus monodon
ACTCCCTATAAGCATCCTCTCACAAGTAAAAACCGAACAGAGATGCCTCAGCGCCACTCGAGGATGTGCCATCCGCTGCCATGAATTCCACTGACCTCCCTCCTGCCCCTTCACCAACACATATGAGAAAAAGTCACATTCGGAGAGGAGGAACCTTGGACGTACGTGTTTTCGAAGGAAAATGCAGGCGCGATGAGGACAAACTGCGCAAAAATCAATCAGTCAATAAAAAAGATAACAAATGGCGCAATCCCTTCCTCTCCTCACGTGGCAACAGCCATAGAGGGGGGGGGGGGAGCTGTTTGAAGCCTTGGCAACGGTGACGGAGTGTGGCTTTTGCCGTCACTGGCTTCATGTCTACCATGTATCTATTACTTTGGTAGATTTAGTT
>NC_051413.1:12935179-12935503 GCF_015228065.2 Penaeus monodon
TTTTGCTTTACTTCTTCCATTCAATCCATGGAAAAGCAACATAATGTTGTTGTTTTTATTTTATTTTATCTTTTTACTGTGAATATCTTTTGAGATTGCGCTATCTATAAAACCACATAAGTCAAAGAATGGCAGGGATGAATACCCTTCGTTTTCTACGTAGAGGTTTTCAAGGATAACTAAAAAAAAAAGGAAAAAAGTGTCCCAACATGAACCTCTTCAGGCGTCGCTTCATCTCCGAACGGTAGCATGAGGCATCAGGTATTGACACGTGTGCACGGGCGAAACGAAATTCCTTTTTATATATAGCTATCCCTCTTTTCA
>NC_051413.1:12936892-12937182 GCF_015228065.2 Penaeus monodon
ATTTCACTGATACTAAACAAATAAAAGATAATAATTTGCCATTTACCACACTAACGGTTGATATAACTACACATTAAGTTAATAAAGGCATGCAGACACCTCCATTTCATCAGTGTTCTGGGGGTGGGCATGCGGGCAGCCTAACTCTGTACAAACAGCCCAGAGAAGGAGGCAAACAAAACCCGTAGGAGTGAGGGATCTTGAAATGTCTTGGAAGTGTGTCGTTTGTGTGGAAAGAAATCAATATATTTCACACAAAAGGATGTTTCATTGGATCCGTGATACTGGAT
>NC_051413.1:12937457-12937653 GCF_015228065.2 Penaeus monodon
CCTGCCGACGAGAGTGAGCCAGCATTTGGAGGGAGGGCGTGGGCGGCCCCAACACGGGCGCACAGAAGCGAGGGCCGGCGCTGCATCCCAAGTGAAGCCTCGCAGGAAGGGATCCAGGCGCGGGGGGGGGGGGCAAGATTCCGGGAGGATTGGAGGAGACTCGACGCTGCACTCGGTGTCGGTCCTGAGGATAGAT
>NC_051413.1:12937921-12939170 GCF_015228065.2 Penaeus monodon
CACATATTTTTTGTATACTTTTTGTAGATGTCTCAACTATCTTGAAATCTTGAAATGCTAAATAAGCCGAGAGAGATGGCTTGTTCAGGCAACAGTTGGGACTCGGGAAACAGAGGTAATCAAGAGAAGGAATTACAAGCATGATGTTATCCATATAGTGAGAATATCAGCTAACATAATGCCAGACATAGGAACACCAAATCGGCACATTGCATAGCGGTAATTAACGCCTCTGTATCAGTGGTTTGAATTAATTTATGCACATGCAGTTCCGTGAACATATCTCATCAATACTGGGTTTAACACGTGCCTCTCGTTTACCTTCCTTCCTCGCGAGGCAGTGTTACGAACCCGGGGAGGAATCTCGTTCTACTGTGTTAGAAAATGTATGAAAGTATTTAAGCGTTTTTGTAGTAAATACGATCAGGATTGTTGTGTACTTTTGACGTATATATGTATCATGTATAGATTTATGTTTCAGTTTCTTTTATAAGGGTTTATATATTCAAAATCGCAGGTAAGAAACAAAAAAAGCACGGAATGCAATTCAGTGGCAGTGCCACAACAAATACCTTGGGAGTGCCACTAAATCCAGGTAAATAGAAATTTACTCATTTCTTGAATAATCAAGCTTACCTTGTCAGTCCCTAAACTATGGAGGGGAGACGCTGGATTAGTTCTATACAGAGGAATAGTTTTTGTGGCCTATCATTGTTACGTCTTAAAATGTGATTTAAAGACTTGGAGTATGAGCAGCCAATCATAATAAATACTGCCACGTGTGCTTGCTTCAATGAGTGTAAAGGATGAAACAATTGCATTTAGTAATCATTACTGATGAATGTTTATCTGTAAAATCCCATATAATACTGACAACAGACAAAGCGTTGCAGATGTAAGCCACTCGGGGATTAATATATTTCCGAGAGTACATGAATGGATACGTTTTTGAATTACAAACTGACTGGAAAATTGTATCTATATCAGCAAGCGTTGTGTCACCTTAGCCGCATATACAACAAACACACATCCTTTACCACCAATAAAGTGCGTTTGCTGCAACGGCCGAATAGTACATAAAATGTATTTTTTTAAATAAGTGATTAAACGTTATGCTGAGTTGATTACACATCTTTTTCTGTGATGAGTAATCTGATTAGCTAATTTTACAGTTGGGAATGGATTTCCTAATTAATGAGGTATCTGTGTATCGAAGGTTACTAAGTCGTAGGTTTTCAAACGACGGACG
>NC_051413.1:12939991-12940281 GCF_015228065.2 Penaeus monodon
CCAAAAGCAAGTAGTAACTGATGAGATGTTTAAGTCAGTTAAGACACTCACCCTTTCTTCCTTGAAAGGTCTTTCCCATTTTCTTTTATTTACGTAAAGAGATCATTAATCCTTTGAAATGTAAATTCTCTTCCCGGTTTCCTCCCTTATCTTATCTTAATGTTACGTATTTGATTCTCCTTCCAATATCTCTTTCTTTTTCTCTCTTATCTCGGGACGTATTCTGTGATAATTAAGTAAGAAATGGTTTTAATTAGTGTGGAGGGTTGAAGTAACGTGGAATATTCCGT
>NC_051413.1:12940342-12940826 GCF_015228065.2 Penaeus monodon
GTATGGGCTGTTTAAGTCAGGAATATCTTAAAGTTCATATACTCAGTTCAAGATCATATTCGAAGCTCGAAATATTTCATGTCGAATTTCCCAAAGATATTTGCATTCTATATATTCAAAGAAATCGGTAACTGCGTGCCAAATCGCCAGTAACTGAAATCCGTTTTCTGTTGTGATTGAATATTCTGATCTCGTTTCGGGCCTTTGCATTTCATCCTCTCTTTCTTCCCTCTGTTTCGCGTAGCCAGGGCGCATCCAGGGCGGGATTAAGCCCTTTAGAGGCCCTAAACACGTTGGTGTAATCCAAAATATAAACATTATAAACCACACAACATTTTATCCATCGAAATTAAATACTACTTAACAGTAAGAAAGAAAACGATGTATACGTTCACTAACATTTGAAAAGTTTCCTCATGCTTTTTTATCTGCAAAGTCTTTGATCAGATTCTCAAAACTGATCTTATATAACACATCTGCCTCT
>NC_051413.1:12941142-12942050 GCF_015228065.2 Penaeus monodon
TTAGGCATCCAGCTTGCCTTGTTGCATAGTTGTCCTGGTGGGATTTTTAATATACTTCAACTGAGAAAATGAGCGCTCAGCTGAACAATTTCTGACTTTTAATGTTAAAAATATACGGAAGCCATTGCCTACATTTAGAAAGACACATTCAGTATGGCTGAATCTTGCTTTTACATTTTTTGTTTCGCACAAATGAATGAAACTCCTGAAGCTCAGCTGAGGAATTACAGTTGAAATCCTCTGGGTAATCATCAATTAGCTTTTGACAGCACTGAGAATACTTTCACAGTTAACAGATGAAGTGACATTATGTGGTAATGGTATCTCACTTAGAAAAGAAAATCTCTCTGCTATTTTTCTATATATCAGAACACACTATATACCTACCTACCTAGTTATGATAAACGGTAGGTAGGTGTCACAACGGTTCCTACATTCCACTATCAATCAACATGGATTTCAACCGGAAACGGAAGTGATAAAACTGTTTATTTTATTATAAGCAAAAATAAATCATTAGAGCTCTAGACGGAGACCCAGCCCGGAGACCAATTACGAGTCATTAGATTGGAAATACAGTAGGTACGATCAAATATTATAGTTATGTAATATGCTCGCAGTGAGTACCTACATATTGAAATATTCACACATATGGCCGTTATATTAATTAAACTTTAATGACAGAACAGAAATTAACTTGTTTTTAATGAGATATTAACGAAATTCTGACTTTTCCAATGGCTGAGTTTCCAGTCTTGCGAAGAGTAAACCTTTCCACTGACGACCGATTCTGCTTCCCGCTCACTGAAATACTCGACCTAGCTGGAAGAGTCGATTTTTCCTGGGCAGACGTCCAATTAAGGTACTTTTCATGTTAATGACATTTAATTAGTATTTAGTGCCCCCTT
>NC_051413.1:12942089-12942171 GCF_015228065.2 Penaeus monodon
CCCTGGGTGCATCCTTTGGTGCGGAAGGCTTGGGATGACAAGGGAAGCAGTTCTATTCGATATTGGTCTTCTCGATTGCTCG
>NC_051413.1:12942808-12943246 GCF_015228065.2 Penaeus monodon
ACTAGGCGGACTTTACAAATCCTCGGAAAGGAAAACGGACGTTGTTATAAAACTAGAAAAGGTGATATCAAAAGTGAACAACTGGGTTTACGATGTGGAGTGGAAAATCACTGTGTCCCAAATACATACGCCCATAGGAAAGCTCACGGGTGAGGCGTGAGGTGAAAGGGCTGAGGCAAAGAGGCCATGGGTGTGAGGAAAGACGAGATGAAGTGAGGAAAAGTGAGGACACAGCTACAAAACACCCGGGCGTTACGCGAGAGATACTGAGTGTGGAAGAGAGTGAAAATTACAAGGTAATTGGTCACAGGGTCACAAAATTCACTAAATTAAGGGTACAGTTTAAACATTTGACTTTCTGTTTTGAAGATTAGATTTTTTTCTCTTATTTTTGATATCTTTATCTTTATCTCTTAGATTTTAGTATCTTATGTGTCA
>NC_051413.1:12944719-12945356 GCF_015228065.2 Penaeus monodon
CATTAAAGTAGCAACTCAAGTTTCATTCCACACTAATTTTACAAGTCAGCATCTGTCATCAAAAGCACAGCAGAGTACGTCACCACAGCAACAGCGAGCGGTAAATCAAGAAGTTCATGATGACCGGCAGAAAGGAGCATCCGCGTGTATGAGTGAGAGAGACCCATCACCCCCGCTTCCGGGAACGTCAAAAGTTAAACAAAAAACACCCTGGGTACAGAACATTTGACTATCTGCTATCTCCATGGATCACTCTCCTCGTTAAGTCAGGGTTAGTGTTCTGGTAAGTGTTCTGCGAGACAACGGATCGTCGGGGTGTATTCCAAATAGCTTTGGTACTGATGCTACAATGCAAACAGGTTGTGTCGCTGTTACGAGAAGCATGGAAAACGAGTTTATTCCACTGACGTCGATAAGTTATTTGGTAAAATCTGAGGATATTATACAGGAGCAGAGGAGTGACCCCTCACTAAAATCAGTGCGAAGGAAGGTGGCAGAGAAGTCCCTAAATATTTCACAGGAGAAAGAAACCTATTTTACCGAGAGCGTCCCCAAATCGTCGTTCAAGCGAGGTATAGTCTTGTTGTTTTCCGGCTGGGTCACCACTCTGCTCTCGGAGGTCATATGGGACAGAACC
>NC_051413.1:12945719-12945816 GCF_015228065.2 Penaeus monodon
AAGTGTTGGACTTTTCTCAATCAAACGTTATTGTTTTCTTAGTCTGACTGGTTGGTGAATGCGCTGCCGGAATCGGTAAGGGCAGTCGTACACAGTC
>NC_051413.1:12945919-12946080 GCF_015228065.2 Penaeus monodon
GGTGATGAGAATTATACGCAGATTACTGCAAACTGTTTCTATACACTGGGCTTCAGAATCAATTACAGACCTAATGGTTATTATACTATCCTTTGTAACATTTGAAAATAATGCATAGAATTTATTGTATATAAGAATAGTCATTACACTTCATTATCATA
>NC_051413.1:12946286-12946842 GCF_015228065.2 Penaeus monodon
TATGGAGATAGTAGGTTTTTTTATTCCTATATTTTTTTCCTAATTTGGAATTTGTCTTTAATTCACCAGCAATCGCATTGCACTTCGCAATGATTTATTAGTAATATAAATTAATAATTTATTTTCGCCAAGGTTGTGAGACTATGCAGTAAGTACTTTCTAGTAATTATAATTATTGATTTAATACTACTTTCATAATAGGATTTGTGAAAGAAAATCAACAGAAGTTACCTAAAATATGACATGAGAAAAAAATTCATGATGAAGTACAGGAACATTCATAATGTACTAGTGGTATAACTAATAGATACCAGGGGGGTAAGATTAATCTGGCGCGGCTCTCCTACATAAGCGTCACGTTACAAATGCACCAGGATTCTTTACAGTTGTTTTGATCATTATTATTACTAGTACTTAAAACGGAGTCGATAATGAAATCCTATTAAGTTTATTGATAACGTAAACTTACTTTTAGGACTGTGTATTACATATACCATTTGGAACTGCGGACTTGAAGGTATACTTGAAACATAGAGGGAATGTATTTTATTTGGTC
>NC_051413.1:12947118-12947646 GCF_015228065.2 Penaeus monodon
ATCTAACGGATACAAACAGTCAAGTCTTCTTGAAGCCGAGAGAATACGACCAGGCAAGAACGGAGGGCGAGCGTCCAACAGTGGCTGAAAGAGGTGATGCATTGCGATGAAGAGAAAGTGTAGGCGTGTTTCGAGCAGAGCGAACGGTGAGGCAGCGAGGCATGCGGGTGCTGGGAGAGGGTGGTCTTAAGGTAGGGTGCTCCTAAGGGAGGATGGTCCCTTCTAACACTCAGAGGATATAGAAAGTTTATTACGTAGTAATGTTAGTTCAGAGTTCATAGAGAAGTAGGCCTTATTCCAGGAGTTAATGGATATGAAAGGGCTTTAGCGTGACTAGGAACTAAATCGTAGTGCGTTGCTTGTTGACAGAGAAGCGAACATAAGTCATCGAGGTATAAGTATATGTTCGAGCATTTTTGGAATCACAGCAGAAACAAGGAGTTATATTAATTTTAGTGAGTTTGGTCCGTGTTGGAACATTTCTCAGCTGGTACTGTTGTGGCCGTGAGAGAGTCGGAAAAACGAATG
>NC_051413.1:12947830-12948125 GCF_015228065.2 Penaeus monodon
GGATCATTTGACAGCATAAGTAAGTAATCTGTGAGTGAGCCTGGCCTGTACGCATAATCTAGTATAGTAGATCTGAGTGAGCTCTTCAAAATCATGACTGGCAGTGTAGCATTACTTTCTTTTAGCCGATTATTGCTTGAAAAATCCTGATCAGGGACTTTGGAATTTGAATTAACTACGTTGTTAAGCATCATTATTTTTATCAGTCATTGCATTCTATGGTCGTTTTCCCCTACCTTATATGGTCTATACAAGCAATTGATAAATCATATGATGCCTGTAATCACTTTGTCTG
>NC_051413.1:12948961-12949289 GCF_015228065.2 Penaeus monodon
CCCCGAAGCTTTTTAACCCCCGGTCGCTAGGTTTAACAGAGTTTCCCCCTCTATAAAAGGTTCCGTGTTTTCTGTGACTGCGGGAAAAAGTGCATCCAGCATGCCGCCGTGACAGCTCTAACAAGCAATTTTCTTGGAAAAAATGAAATAAATGAGATTTGATCCCATTTCCAAGTTATATAAGTCTTGACATTCATGCAGCTTTGCATGAGTTATGATTCCCATCTGTATTTTCTTGACATGATCTGCTATTTATTTGCATTTCTTATGTTTGTTCGCTTTATTATACTAATATGAACAATACCAATAAAGTTCATACGGAAAATCA
>NC_051413.1:12950138-12952008 GCF_015228065.2 Penaeus monodon
TTCCCCTTCCGCAGAGAAGAAGAGTATGAGAGCCGACCCCGCGGGCCTTCTCTCTAACTTCTCCTCCTTCTTCTCCTGTTCTCCCCCCTCCCCCTTACCCCGTTTTACCCGCCGCACTTCTTACTTCTCTTCCGTGTCTCTTGTTCACCTACAGGCATTTCCTGCATGTATTGACTGTGCTTTTACGTCTGTATTAGCTTGCATGTTTAAATTCAGGCCATTTATCGAGACGTTTTATATGTGGCAAATAAAAGGAGAAGCAGACGAGGAAGAAAGAAACGTATTATATTCTTTCACTATTTGTACAATTGTCCTTAACATTACTCGGCTTTCAGTGGTTATCCTTGCCTTCATAAATGTTCAATATAATGGTAAATATTTGACTTTCACCTCGCAACATCATCTTATACAATGCTCAACAATTTAATGACTTCATCGATTTTCTGAAAAAATCTGTTAGAGAACATTTGTTCGTTGGAAAGTATTAGATATCTAACCGTGAATGAATATATTACTAGAAATGATACGTGCCAGGTACTCATTGTTTTATTTGAATTCCTGGAAGATTTCTGCAAAAGTATGTGTAATACATAACAGGACGGCACTAATGCTCTCTCTAATTGATGTCAGTAAGGGAAAATAGTCACATTGAAAACCCTTTCTGTTCCTCAATATTCATAAAAATAACTTGATGTTTTTCCATTGTACGTAACATTACAGCTACCGCACTAATAAGGGTTTAGCAATGCTATCTTTAAATTTAAATTGATTGCCACTAGATAATGATGTGGTAAATACCATTTTAAGATTTACTGTGGAATAAGGTTTCCAAAGGAGACCGGATAATTTTCTCTCAAAACCAAGACCAATTGAGCCTAGGTAGGGTATTTTCACAAAAGTATTATTCTAAGGAATTGTTGAAGGTAAGAGATTAGATTAGATTTTTCTTTCTCTTTTTTGTGTTTCTTAAATGAAGTTTGTCGGAAACCTATTTTTCTTGAGAATGGTTTTTAATGACATCATTTTCTTTAGAGAAAATCAAATCCTTCTTAGAAATTTTATGTGCTCTATAAATTAGAGTAGAAATCCAATTTCTCTTGTATCACGCAATATCACGAGTGAATTTAATGTTAGAATTTATTGATAAACTTTTGAGATTTAAATAATAATGGTGTATCATCAACGTATCTATAATAATGAACTGGCACAAAATTTATTGGATAATAACTAAACCAAAGTAGGGCCGAAAGGGTGGTCCATTGCAACACCTTCAATCTATTTATATAGTTTGTTATTAAAAAAATAAAATGTCTTCAGTAGCTATGTCTAGTAACTTTCTATATTATTTCTTAATTGGGACAAAATACACGATTGCAATGATCAAACATCAGTCCATAATAATGATAGCTTCATCTTGTGACTCAATCGTGAAAAAAAGATACATCAAAACTTGCAAACACACATTCATTACGATTGGGAATATCAATTAGGTTTTGGATTAAAGGTGTTTTAAATGGTATATTGGTTTATAGTTAGTTTCTTGAAGAGAGAGACAAAGAATGTTGAGAACTTATAATTAGTTGTTCCTAATGCAGATAAACAGGTCGGATGAAGACGATAGGTTTATGTATTTTTGGGAAGCGATATAAGATTCCTGGTCGTGATCCAGAAGTGAAAAGTGAGAAGTAAGTTTTATTATCAATAATGTCACCCACTTTGAGTTTCTATAATAATAAATTTAGTTTATCCTATTTTTTTCATTATTTAAGATTCAGGTTAATCATTTAATGCAAGATATGTTGATTTATCATTCAAAATCTCTTGACCTTTCTCTGGTTTTCCAACAACTAAATCAGGCTTTATTTCTTCT
>NC_051413.1:12952064-12952174 GCF_015228065.2 Penaeus monodon
TTGGATTTCGAGAAGCTTAAAGTCTGCTTTAGATATACCATCATTAAATATTTTTTGTCGACAGAAGTGGTTGGTAAAAAAAAATAAGCAAGTAGGTAATACGGTTTCAG
>NC_051413.1:12954549-12954689 GCF_015228065.2 Penaeus monodon
CGCTCAAACACCTGACGTGTTAATTTTGCTTTAATCCCGAAAGCAGCCATGGTCAAATAACATTACAGCGGTCTGTACTTTTGCTTCGGTGTTTCGCTATTTTTTGTGTGGAGCTGTAAGGTGCAGACTAGCTTCGAAGT
>NC_051413.1:12954796-12955557 GCF_015228065.2 Penaeus monodon
GTCATATCCATCTTCCCCTTTCTCGCTGTATTAACAAAGTGCACATCATTTCCTATACCTTGATTTCACCCACATTTTCATCCTCCAAATATTCTTTTTATTTCTCCTCATCTCCTTTCCTCCATCCTCTTTCTATTTCCTCCCTCACTCTCCTTTTCTCCCTTACTCTTCTCCTTTCTTCCTTCTTTCCGTCTTCAGTGTCTTTTTGTGGCAATGCGTGTGTGTGCGTGAACAATGAATGCACAAAATTAACAGGAACGAAATCTCACGAACTCTCATTTTCATCACCTGTTCCGCGTCCTAAACTTCAGACACATTCAAACCTTCCTCTCCTTGTTAAAATGAAAGAATTCAGGAATGCGAGAAATATTTCCTCTTGGAACCGCACTCTCCCTTTGTAACTAAAAGTGGTCAGGAAAAGGGGAGTCAAAAAATGGCACAGATTTGGGTAAATTACTCTTTCAAATGCACTGGTTACACAAGTGGCTGAGCATGCTGGTACGCACACGTAGTTCGGCCTGATTATGCCTGTTGCCGGGGCACCTGAGGCGTAACATTTGTAATTGAGATAACACTACCACAGTGATTGTAATACTCCCAGCGTGGTCCAATTAGCACAGGCATTGATGTTAAATGCACGTCATGGTAATAGTTCATTGCAGTGTATATATCACTGTGGTTTATACAGACATACACACAGTTTTAGATACTAGGTAAAAACAAATTTGTTTTCTAGAGGACAAAACAGCAACAACAAGCAG
>NC_051413.1:12956168-12956291 GCF_015228065.2 Penaeus monodon
CGGAAGAGTGTTATTTGTATACGTCAAATAGTATATTATCTGATCAAGAAGTATTTTTTTCTGGAACTATAAAGTACCTGTACAGAAACTGTACACATGCATACAAACTGTAAACATATATAC
>NC_051413.1:12956618-12956737 GCF_015228065.2 Penaeus monodon
AACAAAGGAATACAAAGTTTTAATAAAAAATAGATACTAAAATAAACTCAGTTCTGGACAGGATATAAAGCACAATACAGAGGTAGTAAAGATTAATCCTATTCGTATAGACCTTGCGC
>NC_051413.1:12966832-12967243 GCF_015228065.2 Penaeus monodon
CATATTCCATTCCTCTGATATTATGAAATTTTAAAACTTGATTTCAACATTTCTAGAACAAAAGCAAGGGAGGCAGAAGCGGAGAAAATGGAACTGTAATTCTACGTACTCGGCCGGAAACATGTCAGCTGAACATGAGAGCAATTAAATTCTTTGCAAATATACACGATAGGTGAATGATCCGATGTTCAACCCTACGCCCAACCCGCACAAACACATATACACAAACACGCAGATATACTGTACTCTATCTATCCGCTATAGAGACTTTTAAATTCTTCTTTTAGAAGATTAGTAGTGCAGTTGTCGTTTGTGCATTTTTTTATGAATTCACTTCTATTGTTGTAATTAAGATGATTCTTCCTTATTTAGCAGGATTTCTTTTGACATCTTCCCTTCTTTGTCTTACAA
>NC_051413.1:12967687-12967987 GCF_015228065.2 Penaeus monodon
CAATGCATCCTGTTGGCACAGTAGTGAAAACAAACTGCTGTACCAGTTTCGAGCAATGGAAGGGGTTTAGCATGAGCTTTGTACTGTTGTGCTGCTGGCTCTTGTAGAATTGTTCGCTTCTGGTCGCATTTGTCGGCAGCATCATGCCACTTCTGGTCAAATATATTTATGTGAGTAGGTAGAAGAGAGCGTAGTGGGCGTCCTTGTAGTATAACTGTGAGAGAATGACCATCCTCTCATGGAGTTCAAGTAGACCTTATGTAAATGCGTCATTAGCAAAGATGTCTCCTATCTGTGAAC
>NC_051413.1:12968505-12968806 GCF_015228065.2 Penaeus monodon
TTTCTCTTGGTATGACAATACGAGGTCCAAGTCCAATATCAAGTCACTCCTGATCTTCCAAAAAGGTGAGAGGTTACTAGGTAAGTTAGATTTAGGCTTTGGAAATCCACTGGTAACATGCATCTGGAGGTGCTTGTAAATTTCATCAGTAGATACTGCAATGCATCCCTGAAGAATAGGGTCTTGAAGTTCTGAAATTTCTTGAGAAGTTTACAATACTACTGACGTGTGTTGCTTCCAAGTCAAAACTGTAAAACTTTTCCACAGGAGAGTGAATCTGGGATAGAATGTTCTTTGCCGG
>NC_051413.1:12968904-12969032 GCF_015228065.2 Penaeus monodon
AAATGCTTGTTTTACACATTCAAAGTAGTCTTGGTGTACTGGATTCCAAATGAACTGGTTTCTGGGACTCACAAAGGGTTCTAGTGTGTTAGAAGATGTGATTGGGGCTGGCGTGAAGTCTTCTAGCT
>NC_051413.1:12970069-12970561 GCF_015228065.2 Penaeus monodon
TGAAGGTGGCTTAAGGATCATTGTCAGTGTGTGTGGGCTCGTTGAGGTCGTTACCGATGCGTCTGGCGTTGAGGTCGTTGCCGATACGTCAGGCGTTGAGGTCGTTGCCGATGCGTTGGCGTTGAGGTCGTTACTGATGCGTCTGGCGTTGAAGTCGTTGCCGATGCGTCTGGCGTTGAGGTCGTTGCCGATGCGCCTGGCGTTGAGGTCGTTGCCGATGCATCCGGTGTTGATGAAGGTTGGGGAGGAAGGGTAGACATAAGTCTGGCTCATCATATGTTTCCTGCTCCCGTTGGCCTCCTATTGTCGCTGTCCTCCTGTTGCTTCATATAATTTAGGAGACCAGAAGTTGTACCTTCTGCTAGAGTGGTTTCGGTGGTTGCGTATCCCCTGGTAAGTTTTAATATATGACTCTGACCTTTGTTAGTCTGACATACGCACCCGGACGGACAATGCAGTAGTAATGCGTGACTGTAAGAGTCTCCCTTTAAT
>NC_051413.1:12970781-12971245 GCF_015228065.2 Penaeus monodon
AGTGGGATCTTTCACCGCGTGATGTAAAAAAAGGCTCTCTCCTGGGACGTTGAGTTTTTTTTTATGAAATATATATATAGGCACAGCATGATGATAAAAAGTGCAGTGTATTCAAATGACTATTTTTTATGTAATGAATATGATAATATAATTATTTCCATTGTCAATATTAACGTTATGAAAGTAATCACCACGGGGCTTATTATATTTATCATCATGATTCTCACAGATACAAATATCAAATCTTCTCCCGGTCCACGAAGGCAACCGTTTCTCGTCCAGGCAAGGAGTATCGTCCAGTCTCTCTTATCCTTTCCATAATTTCATTTCCTCGCAAACCCTGATCGAAGATTTCCACGTCGTCATTGCTTAAGGTCGAGAATGCGGGCTATTGTCCCCCGGGATAGCCCATCGCGAGAGAAGTTTCTTTCCTTTTGTCCTCTTGTCGATTCTTCCATCTGTCT
>NC_051413.1:12971310-12971455 GCF_015228065.2 Penaeus monodon
ATAACTCCGACCATCCTTCTGGTATCGCACATTCTGACATTTTGCGTCCCGACTTGTCTCTCTCTATGTATAGCTTACATCACCCCACCCCTTCTGCACCTTAAAAGATTGCTTCAGTAAATCTATCTGTCTGTCAGTCTATTTA
>NC_051413.1:12972066-12972238 GCF_015228065.2 Penaeus monodon
AAGATTTCATGTGTATCTGTTAGGTCAGCAGCATTCAGATATTTTAATGTCGTTCTTACGGTTAATTTATCCGCATGTGACCTGAGGGATACTTAAGGCTGAGACCGGAGTGCATTTGCAGAATCGGCCTCGTCAAAGAACCCACCGATGAGACATAGACGCGCCGCTCTGG